>NW_028277125.1:5992500-6170000 GCF_059951505.1 Python bivittatus | reverse complement strand
GCCCCCTCCTACGAGGGCTTGGCTCACAATCTCACCTTTTTTACCGCCCCGGAGCACCGCTAATTAACCGCAAAACCGCAGACATTCCACTTTCCGAATCCAATCAGCGCAGTACACATTCCAATACCCACTTGACCCAACAGCCGCCCCGTGCCGTTTCTCTTCACTCTGGTGCGAACGTGCCTTTTGCCTGCAGTATTTCCTCCCACCTGCCGTCCCTCTTCACTCTGGTGCGAGTGTGCCTTCTGCCCATCCTCCCTCCTGCCGCCCCCCCAAGGCTGCCCCATGGTGCATAGCGCTCTCCCCTAGCAAACATGGTTCGTTTGAGGCCCTCATTTCTCCCTGCCTTCTCACATCAGGCTTCCTCCAGAGCGAACAGCTGCCCTGGTGCCCTGCCTCTCGGGATCTTTCTCGAACTGCCAATTCGTCCCCTCAAGCCGGGAGCCGTGGCCTTCTCCGCACCGGCCGTGTGCAGGCCCCTCGGCCGAGACAGCTTTGCTTCCCCGGACCTCAGGCAACGTGCGCCCATGCCGCATGTTGCCCTGCAGAGACCAGCTGCCGCTCTGGCGATGGCGGAGCAAAGGACTGACTCCGGCTGATCCGCCCGGCTGGGAGCGCAAACGCAGCCCTGCGTTCCCTGCTGTGTGCTGCAACTTGCAGCAAAAGGCAGGGCGCAGCTGCCGTCCGTGGGGGTCGGCGCAGCAGGAGGAAGGTGGAGAAGGGCAATGGCAAATGGAAGGGAGATGCGTAGGGCCCGCTCAAAGGGGTGGGGCAAGGAGGCAAAAGCCTACAGCACCCGGTATTCCCAGGCGGTCTCCCATCCAAGTACTAACCAGGCCTGACCCTGCTTAGCTTCCGAGATCAGACGAGATCGGGCGTGTTCAGGGTAGTATGGCCGTAGACGGCACAGAGGCCGCCTTCCGCCGCGTTTAAGCAAGCCGGAGCGCCACCTGCTCAGCATCTAGCCTGGGCTCCGGCCCATTCTCTTCGCCCGTTGCTCCCGGTCCATATTTGTCATTGTTGCTGCTGCGGCAGCTGCTCAGGCTTCGTCCAGAGCACACAGCTGGTCTGCTGCCCTGCCTTAGGATCTTTCTCCTACTGCCTATTCGTCCCCTCAAGCCGGGAGCTGTGGCCTTCTCCGCGCTGGCCCTGTGCAGGGCCCTCGGGCCAGACGGCCTTGCTTCCCAAACCTCAGGCAACATGCAGATATGTGCTGCAACTTGAAGCAAAAGGCAGGGCGCAGCTGCAGCGCCGTCCGTGAGGGTTGGCGCAGCAGGAGGAAGATGGATCGAAGGGGCGGGGCAAGGAGGCAAAAGGCCTGACCCTGCTTAGCTTCCGAGATCAGACGAGATCGGGCGTGTTCAGGGTAGTATGGCCGTAGACAGCATAGAGGCCGCCTGCCGCCGCGTTTAAGCAAGCCGGAGCGTCACCTGCTCAGCATCTAGCCCGGGCTCCGGCCCATTCTCTTCGCCCGTTGCTCCCGGTCCATATTTGTCATTGTTGCTGCTGCGGCAGCTGCTCACGCTTCCTCCAGAGCACACAGCTGGTCTCCTGCCCTGCCTTAGGATCTTTGTCCTACTGCCTATTCGTCCCCTCAAGCCGGGAGCCGTGGCCTTCTCCGCGCTGGCCCTGTGCAGGGCCCTCGGGCCAGACGGCCTTGCTTCCCAAACCTCAGGCAACGTGCTGCTGTGTGCTGCAACTTGAAGCAAAAGGCAGGGCACAGCTGCAGCACCGTCCGTGAGGGTTGGCGCAGCAGGAGGAAGATGGAGAAGGGCAATGGCGAATGCGAGGAAGATGCGTAGGGCACGCTCGAAGGGGCGGGGCAAGGAGGCAAAAGCCTACAGCACCCGGTATTCCCAGGCGGTCTCCCATCCAAGTACTGACCAGGCCTGACCCTGCTTAGCTTCCGAGATCAGACGAGATCGGGCGTGTTCAGGGTAGTATGGCCGTAGACGGCACAGAAGCCGCTTGCCGCCATGTTTAAGCAAGCCAGAGCGCTACCTGCTCAGCACCTAGCCCGGACTCGGGCCCATTCTCTGCACCCGTTGCTCATGGTCCATATATCTTGTTGTTGCTGCTGCGGCAGCTGCTCAGGCTTCCTCCAGAGCGCACAGCTGCCCTGGTGCCCTTCCTCTCGGGATCTTTCTCGAACTGCCAATTCGTCCCCTCAAGCCGGGAGCCGTGGCCTTCTCCGCGCCGGCCGTGTGCAGGCCCCTCGGCCGAGATAGCTTTGCTTCCCCGGACCTCAGGCAACGTGTGCCAGTGCGACATGTCCTGCAGAGACCAGCTGCCGCTCTGGCGATGGCGGAGCAAAGGACTGACTCCGGCTGATCCGCCCGGCTGGGAGCGCGAACGCAGCCCTGCGTTCCCTGCTGTGTGCTGCAACTTGCAGCAAAAGGCAGGGCACAGCTGCCGTCCGTGGGGGTTGGCGCAGCAGGAGGAAGGTGGAGAAGGGCAATGGCAAATGTAAGGGAGATGCGTAGGGCCCACTCGACGGGGTGGGGCAAGGAGGCAAAAGCCTACAGCACCCAGTATTCCCAGGCGGTCTCCCATCCAAGTAATAACCAGGCCTGACCCTGCTTAGCTTCCGAGATCAGACAAGATCGGGCGTGTTCAGGGTAGTATGTCCGTAGATGGCACCGAGGCCGCCTGCCGCCACGTTCAAGCAAGCCGGAGCGCCACCTGCTCAGCATGTAGCCTGGGCTCCGGCCCATTCTCTTCGCCCAGTTAAAGCGACTGAAGAATTGGGCCCAGCGTACTTGTTTAGGAGACAACTTTCTTGGAGCTGTAAGAGATTCCAAATTCTTGTGGTCTGTCCGCACTTCAAACGGCTGGGCTCCCCCCTCCAGGAGATTCCTCCAGGTCATAACAGCCAAAGAGAACAGGTGGTGGCCCCGGTAATCCTTAAAGCACCACCTCAAACAGAACCTGGCTCAGTGGCCCTAACCAGATCTCAAGCAAAACTCCAAAACCAAAAACCTACCAACGACCTACTCTAAAAGATAAATGCTGCTTTAGATTCTGATGAATGGTTCCAGAATAATAAAAATGCTTTAACCCATGAAGACCAAGCTTGGTGGATGGGAGACAAGCTTTATGTTCCACTTTCATTTCGTAAACAAATTCTAGAAAGGGGACATGATGATAAAATTTCCGGGCATTTTGGATTTATAAAAACCTTACACCTTCTACGCAGACAATTTTGGTGGCCAACCATGAGAAAAGACATTTCTGACTATGTTTCTACATGCCCTGTATGTGCAATGTCAAAGAAGAGAGGGGGGAAACCTCTCGGCCTTCTTCAATCTGTGGCATCTCCAAAAAAACCTTGGGAAGAAATTTCTATGGACTTTATTGTGGATTTACCTCTGAGTAATCACAACACAGTGATTTGGGTTGTAGTGGATCTGTTTTCTAAACAAGCACATTTTATTCCATGTTCATCAATTCCAAATGCTAAAAAATTAGCTAAACTGTTCATTACACATGTATACCGCCTTCATGGCGAACCCAAGCGGGTGATTTCAGATCGCGGCCCACAGTTCACCTCCAAATTTTGGAGGGAATTTCTTACATTACTTGGATCTACTCAAGCTTTGAGTTCCAGTTTTCATCCAGAGACTGACGGATCTACGGAGAAAATTAACTCTTTATTGGAACAATATTTAAGATGTTTCACAAATCATCAACAGGACGATTGGTCTGAGCTCCTTCCTTTCGCTGAAGTAGCTTATAACAACACAGTGCATCAAAGCACTGGATTTACACCATACAAAATAGCATCTGGCCAGGACTTTCCGCCTTTCCCAGAATTACCACTTAAAAACCTCCCTGAACTCTCAACAGACCAATGGATAAACAACATTACAACTCTGTGGCCACTAATTGTGAAATCTCTAGAAAAAGCAAAAAGCCAGCATAAAACATTCGCCGACAGAAAACGCACTGCAAACCCTCCTTGGAAGGTAGGCGACCTAGTCTGGCTTTCTACAAAAAATTTAAAATCTTCCAACCATCTAAAAAACTTGCTCCAAAATATGTGGGACCTTTCCCAATTGAGAAAGTTATAAACCCTGTGGCATTTAAATTATCATTGCCAAAACATTATAGAAATATTCATCCTGTTTTCCATGCAAATTTGCTGAAAGCATTCAAACCCTCTGAAACTTGGCATCCTGATCCATCTCCACCAACACCTATCATGATTGAAGGACAAAGTCACTTCGAAGTAAAAGACGTTTTGGACTCTAGAAAACATAAAGGCAAACTCCAGTACTTGATTCAATGGAAACATTTTCCCAAAACCCATCACGAATGGGTGGACAGTGTTAATGTTAAAGCCTCTAAACTACTTGCTCGTTTTCACTCAAAAGTACCCTGACAAGCCTAAGTAACCATGTTAATGTTCATTGTTATATTTCTATCTTCTTTTTCAGATTTTCTTCCGAATGTAGGAACATTCGTTCTGTTGGAGGGCGGCATGTCAGGATCTACGCAAACCAGATTCTTCAATTGTTTTAATGTGCTTTGATTACTAATCATACTTTTGCTTTTATTGCTAACCATAGATCAATAGTGAAGTGCTGGGAATGTTATTCTAACCGTTTGCTTGACCTGCCATAAAGGGGGGGAAAGAGGAGGCCAGGTGCCGTTATCTCTTTCTTGAGCCAGACATCCAAGGCCAGGAGGCGTGAGAACTGGAGCAAGGCACGAAGAGCTGCAAGCGGGAATAGAAACCTAGAAGGGGGGGAAGTTGGGCTTAAAAAGACAAGGCTTTGCTATGTTGAGTCAGACTCAACAAACTATGATGCTGTGTGCTTCTCCTAAATAAAGAAATCTCTGAAGGAACCTTTTGTCTCCAGAGGATTTACTGAATTTTGGGATTGAGTGTGCAGACTCTGACAGTTGCTCCCAGTCCATATTTGTCCTTGTTGCTGCTGCGGCAGCTGCTCAGGCTTCCTCCAGAGCACACAGCTGCTCTGCTGCCCTGCCTTAGGATCTTTCTCCTACTGCCTATTTGTCCCCTCAAGCCGGGAGCCGTGGCCTTCTCCGCGCTGGCCCTGTGCAGGGCCCTCGGGCCAGACGGCCTTGCTTCCCAAACCTCAGGCAACATGCAGATATGTGCTGCAACTTGAAGCAAAAGGCAGGGCGCAGCTGCAGCGCCGTCCGTGAGGGTTGGCGCAGCAGGAGGAAGATGGCTCGAAGGGGCGGGGCAAGGAGGCAAAAGGCCTGACCCTGCTTAGCTTCCGAGATCAGACGAGATCGGGCGTGTTCAGGGTAGTATGGCCGTAGACGGCAGAGAGGCCGCCTGCCGCTGTGTTTAAGCAAGCCGGAGCGCCACCTGCTCAGCATCTAGCCTGGGCTCCGGCCCATTCTCTTCGCCCGTTGCTCCCGGTCCATATTTGTCCTTGTTGCTGCTGCGGCAGCTGCTCAGGCTTCCTCCAGAGCACACAGCTGCTCTGCTGCCCTGCCTCGGGATCTTTCTCATACTGCCTATTTGACCCCTCAAGCCGGGAGCCGTGGCCTTCTCCGCGCTGGCCCTGTGCAGGGCCCTCCGGCCAGACGGTCTTGCTTCCCCGGACCTCAGGCAACATGCTGATATGTGCTGCAACTTGAAGCAAAAGGCAGGGCGCAGCTGTAGCGCCGTCCGTGAGGCTCGGCGCAGCAGGAGGAAGATGGAGAAGGGCAATGGCGAATGCGAGGGAGATGCGTAGGGCACGCTCGAAGGGGTGGGGCAAGGAGGCAAAAGCCTACAGCACCTGGTATTCCCAGGCGGTCTCCCATCCAAGTACTGACCAGGCCTGACCCTGCTTAGCTTCCGAGATCAGACGAGATCGGGCGTGTTCAGGGTAGTATGGCCGTAGACGGCACAGAGGCCGCCTGCCGCCGCGTTTAAGCAAGCCAGAGCGCCACCTGCTCAGCATCTAGCCTGGGCTCCGGCCCATTCTCTTCGCCCGTTGCTCCCGGTCCATATTTGTCCTTGTTGCTGCTGCGGCAGCTGCTCAGGCTTCCTCCAGAGCACACAGCTGCTCTGCTGCCCTGCCTCGGGATCTTTCTCATACTGCCTATTTGTCCCCTCAAGCCGGGAGCCGTGGCCTTCTCCGCGCTGGCCCTGTGCAGGGCCCTCCGGCCAGACGGTCTTGCTTCCCCAGACCTCAGGCAACATGCTGATATGTGCTGCAACTTGAAGCAAAAGGCAGGGCGCAGCTGTAGCGCCGTCCGTGAGGCTTGGCGCAGCAGGAGGAAGATGGAGAAGGGCAATGGCGAATGCGAGGGAGATGCGTAGGGCACGCTCGAAGGGAGCCGTGGCCTTCTCCGCGCCAGCTGTGTGCAGGCCCCTCGGCCGAGACAGCCGTGCTTCCCTGGACCTCAGGCAACGTCCGCCCATGCTGCACGTTGCCCTGCAGAGCCCAGCCACCACTTTGGCGACGGCGGAACAAAGGACTGACTCCGGCTGATCTGTCCAGCTAGGAGCGCGAAACGCAGCCCTGCGTTCCGTGCTGTGTGCTGCAACTTGGAGGAAAAGGCAGGGCGCAGCTGCAGCGCTATCCGTGGGGGTCGGCACAGCAGGAGGACGGTGGAGAAGGGGAATAGCGAATCTGAGGGAGATGCATAGGGGACACTCGAAGGGGCAGGGGAAAGACGCAAAAGCCTACAGCACCCGGTATTCCCAGGCGGTCTCCCATCCAAGTGCTAACCAGGCCTGACCCTGGTTAGCTTCCGAGATCAGACGAGATCAGGCATTTTCAGGGTAGTATGGCCGTAGATGGCAGAGAAGCCACCTTCTGCCGTGTTTAAGCAATCCAGAGCTGCGCCCGCTCTTGAGATCTTTATCCAACTCCCCCTTTGTCCCCTCAAGCCGGGACCTATCTGTCCTCCAATTGCTGTAGCTCTATCCATGAGGGTTGGTCGAGTAGGAGGAGGAGGAGAAGGAGGAAGAAGGGGGATACGAAGTAAACATTGAGAGCAGGGTGGAGCAGAAAAGATGAAGGGGCAACTTTTAAAGAATATAAAGAAGAGATAATAAACAGTAAAACAAAGGTGGATAGCTAGAAAATCTGAAATACATTACGCGGGCAAACCTCCACGAAAGAGCAGCTATTTTTTCTACATGAATGCCTAAGACAGCATACCCTACCCAGCAGCGTCAGATACAACCCACCCAATAAGGAGCACAGCTGGATTGAAGATAGCACATCAGAATGGATGCAAAATCGTAAGAGTAATGATCATGGATGCGCACTACAGACTGAAGTACCACCAGCAAACAATAGACAACCTCAAGGAACAACTAGAACTGACCGTGACCCCAGAGCATGCTAAGACACTGACTACCACCATCCAGAACACATGCAGAAGACAAGGAGAGAAATGAAAAACTAAACTTCAAACAAAACTACTCTAATTAAACCTGGGAAACAAAGAGGCACCCGAACCAGAATGGGTAATCAACATGTCTAGCCGGCCACTATCCACTGCATAACACAATATCCTGGAGAAGGGCCTCAACTACAAAATGGACAATGCCAATTCACTAGATTTCTGCACAGCCCTAGAAGCAGCATTCAAAATAACAGGACTCAACCCAGAAACCCAAGAAAACATAATGCAGACAATCATACCACAGATGAGAAGAACACGGTATCAACACCAACTCAAAGCAGAGGAGAGAGCAGCCCTCAATAGCCTAAGGAAGGACCAAACCATCATCATCCTCCCAGCAGACAAAGGATGCACCACTGTTGTTATGGATAAATCACAATACCTGCAAAAAGCCAACAAGCTATTAGAGGACAAAGAAACTTACATCCCTGGTAACACCAACCCAATACAGAAACTAGATAACCTAATCAAGAGAACCCTCAACGACCTAACTAAGAAAGGCCAGATCACAAAGGAAGAACAGTGGCAGATGAAAAGCAGTGGACCCATCTTCCCATGCTTCTATGGACGACCAAAAATACACAAGCCTGACATATCACTCCGATCAATTGTATCTTTACCAGGGACTCCAACATACAACATAGCGAAAGAACTGACAAAAAGCTTGGACACCTCACAGAGGATAGTGAATATTCTATCAACTCCTTACTACGGTGCCTCCGGAAAATCAAAGACGTACACATAGATGAAGATTAAATTATGGTCTCATTTGATGTTACAGCACTCTTTATGTCCATAAACCCAGAACTAGCGAAAGAATCCATATCAGCAGTACTACACAACACACCCGACTTAACCAAATACACCAAGATCGAAATACCCAGAATCATGGAGCTCATCAACCTCTGCCTCACCACCTATTTTCAGTGTGATGGACAAATATACCAACAAACCAGAGGCACACCCATGGGATCACCACTGTCAGGACTCATAGCAGAGATTGTAATGCAATGCCTAGAAGCTATAGCACTTCCCCACATACAACCTAAAGTATGGATCCGGTATGTAGATGACACATTTGTTATTATAAAAAAGAAACAACTAGAGAAGACACATGAAACCATTAACAGCATTTTCAAAGAAATAAAATTCACCAGAGAGGAAGAAAACAACAACATGTTCCCCTTCCTGGATATCCTCATCAGCAGAGGAAAGAACAGGAAATTAGAAACTCAAGTTCATTGGAAGACAACTACACCAAACAAGTACTCCATTACCAAAGTAACAACCCAACCTCCCGCAAGAGGAGCTGAATAAGAACATTATTCAAGCGAGCACAAATGCATTGCAGTAACCCAGAACAGCAGAAAAAAGAAAAAGACCACCTATACAACATCTTCCAACAAAATGGATATCCACGTAATTTTATCAAAAAGTGCCTGACCACTCAACCTACTACAACTCAACCTACACAAGCTATGAAAAGGATCACACTGCTGTACATCAGAAACGTCTCAGAAACCATCAACAGACTATTACAACCATATGGCATCTCTGTAGCACATAAACCAACAAAATCACTCCAATATACCCTAACTAAACCAAAAGACCCAGTAGCCCAAGAAGAAAAAGCAGGAGTCATCTACAACATACAGTGTAAGGACTGTAACAAACACTACGTAGGACAGACAGGCAGAAGACTAGCAGAGCGCATCCACAAGCACCAACTAGCAGTCAGAAGACATGATGAAAATTCCTTAATCTCACAACAGATGGACAGACTCAACCATAGTTTTAACTGGAAACTGTCAGCATTTTAGACCAAGCTAAATCCAAATATGCAAGAGAATTCTTGGAAGCCTGGTATTCAGACAAGGCAGCAGTTAACAGACACATAGAGATTAACAGCATCTACATACTATTCAGAAGAGACAAAAGACCAGAAGATCGCCTCACCAGCAATCAATCTCCAGCAATCATCACCAGCAAGCATCACCCAGATAAGCAAAGGTTACCACCAGGCACACAATCAAGCAGTAAACATATGCCAATCAAGGAACTACCAGAGGAGCAAAACAAAACCCCCACCAGCACTGGCAAGGGAGGCCACAGCACATAAATAGAGAGCAAACCCCATCCCATTTTAGCACTGAAGATGTTACCTAGCCGGGTAATGAAAGGTTTGCAAGAAAAGAACCAAGCTCAGAGAACCCCAAGGACTCCACATATCATTAAAAGCTTATACAACATGTCATGTCCACTTTATAGATGGAATAGCACTGCACCCAAAGGTTAAATTTTCTTTTTCTTCAAGTTCATGTTTTAACTTGATGTATCAGTCAGTCTATGATATCTCAGATTTGTTGGCACTCCACCTCTCTTTTACTATCTGTACCTTATTTTTCTTTCATGGGATTTGTATCATCATTTTCTAATATTTTAAAAAATAAATAGCAAGTTAAAAAAATTAATAAACGACATTGACCCAACTTCCTTGTTTTGTGTTTAGGTTGTACCTTCTGTCTTTTGGAAAGATCCTGGTAGGAAGGAAAGGAGATTTTTTTTACAGCAAGAGGTAGCATATTGTCTAATGTGGGTCCTCCCCATGGAAAAGTTGGTGCGTAATTCATTTCTGAGCTTTACTCCATTTGTCCCAGGATCCTGCCTTGCAAAAAAGTTCTACTTTGTTTTGCATGCATGAGGAAAGAAAACTTTTTGAAGGGATGCAGGATTGTTATCTTTTTTTGAGGGGGGGAGGGTGCTGTTATGTCAAAGGATAGCTGGGGAACATCAAATTCGTAGGGTATACTGTGAACCTTGTGAGGTAGTCAAGATAAGAAGCACACCCAAAAGTACCGGCTCTAAGTGTATTGTAAGTTTACATTAATAGTCTTGCAAGTCTGAAAGTACATGTTTCCCCCCTGACTTTTACAGTCCAAGAAACTAGGGAGGGTCCCTTCTGAGACATTTACCACGTCCCCCTTCCTTCTGAGGACTTAGCTGTTGCTTATCTGACTGTTTCCCTGGCTTTGGCTCTTCCCCGTGTCTTCCATGGTGATTCCCACATACCATTACAGATGGGTATCAATGACTCTGTCTTATCCCCACTGTGAAAACTAGATTTGTATAGATGTGTCCTGAAAAGGGGATTTGGATGAGGGTCACTGCAAGCAGATGTGCAAGTTGTGCACTGCAATAAGGTGCCATGACATGCGGGGAGGCGTCAGATTAAGCGTTAAATATTAATTCTCCCTGGAATTGCCAACTGCGTGTGTTCGCTTTTGTCATTTTCCACTTCTGAAACGAGCGCTGTTTATGAAGTCAGAGAAGCCATTCCTGTTGTGCAATCTCAAAGTATTAGTGCCAAACTTCCTGTCTAGTCTTAACCACAGACCCGTTTCTCAATGACAAAAATTAGCTAATGAAATTATTAAGGGGAGGGGCGGCAAAAAGCTTTTTGCACAAAGGCGCCTAATAGGTCGGCAGCGGTTCTGATTCATATACTGAGGAAGGGGTTGGGCTGGATGCCCTCAATGGCCCCTATTCAAAACTATACTTCCATAACTTGAACTGAGCCAATCAATCATCTGTGACGAAAGGAACAACAGCATCGTAAGATCGTGTACCCAGTAGAACAGTCAGTCTCCACAGCTCTTTACCTCTCTGGCTGGGAACCATGGGAAGTACAGTCCCTAGGCATCTGGAAGGCCCCATTTCAGGACAAAATCATTCCAACCACCCAGGGGGCCTTTGTCCTTGGGGGCCCGTTCCCTCCACTGCTTTTATCAGTCGCATTATTATTATTTTCATTTGTTTTTTAAGAAAAGAGCGCCCCCTCAGGAGCCCTCTTCTTTCCCGCTCTGAAAAACGGTCTCCAAGTGCCAGCGGAGGCGGGGCTGAGGAACGGGTCTGCTCCGAAGGGCGCATGCGCGGCTCTGCCCGGCATTGTGGGAGGAGCCCGCGGGGATTCCCTTTTTCTAGGCGGCTTTTACCCTGCGCGCGCCCTCCGCATTTGTTTCCTGGCTCGGAGCGGGGTGGTAAGTTTGCTGCGTGAGCCGAACTCGCCTTTTCTGCCAGCCGGGGGTGAACGGCGCTGCTTTTCTTTTTTTGTTTTATTTGGCTGCCAGTCTGCGCCCGATGATTGAGAGGCGAATGAAATGAAACTAGAGAAATGGTTTCGTTTTCTGCGTTGGGGATGGGCGAGTGATTCGGAGGAGCTGCTCTGTATAAAAAGTTGGGGGTGCCAATTGGTTTTCGTTTGTTTCTGATGATGATGGTGATAATAAAGCCAGCGGATGTATTTTAGGTGGCTCAAAAAAGCCTGAAATGGCTAAAACTGAATCGATGTAGGTCACCCGTTGTACGAATCCTGGCTTGTTGAATAAATCACAGTTCGCTCGGTTTGCACGACACAGCATTTCGGCGTAGTGCGATATCGGTTTCCAGGCACAGTTTTCCGTGTACTTTTGCACGAGGCAGAAATACTGGAATATTGAAATTGACCGGCCGCCAGTTCACATCGAAGAGAGGGAGAGAAAAATGTGGCTCACTGGGGAATAGCTAGAACACGGTGCCCGCTGACTGTAACGGACTTTGAAATAGCTTATAGATGTGCTTTTGTAGTGCCTACGGGGAAGTGCAAGAAGTCTAGACCCTGAAAGAATGAAAGGATCTGCCCGTCTAGGTAATGGTGGGATAAACCGAACCCGGGAAAATCAAATCAAACATCAGGCGAGAGGGCTTCCCGCCAGATGAGGTTTTATAAGGAGACCCCTCGGGTCCAGTTGGCGTTGGGGTTTCGTCTCGGAAAGAAGCAACGGGGAAAAGCATTCGCCCGGCTGGCAGCAACTAAATTCACTAGATCTGGTGAATTCGGAGGGCAAGTTGAGATCTGTGAAGATAGGAGCAGGGTGAATGTGTGAACTTGCTCTGGCGATTGCATGTAGGCGAGAGAGCAGCTCCGCCCTGGAATGAGAGGGCCGAGCCTCAACCACTCCCGAAAACCATCGTGCGTTCTTTCTTTCCAAGTTTCTTCCAGGTCTCCGAGCTTGTCAGAACCCTCTCAATCCATGACTTGCACTGCTAGTTCGCTTGCTTCGTTTCTGCCATTACGGTAGAGGGGGAGGAAGGGAGAGAAGGTTGGGATGTTAACCGTTAGGCGCAGATGGGCCATTATCTGCCTCTCAGGAATGCCCAAGGTGGTGCCAACGTGGGAACCGGAGAGAATCATGCACAAGAGAGATTCTTGACAGAAGGGGGGGGTGGAATGGGAGTGAAGTAAAACTTAAGTTTTGGCGCGCGCGGGCCTCAGTTCCAGCTATGCTTCTAGAGCTGTTCACTACATCCCAATAAATGAACTTTCCTTTGAACCTGCATTGGTTTCAATGAGAGTTGCTTTCATTGGGAACTGAGTACCGCGGTTCTTACAGACCTGCTTATACACAATCAGGATTTAGAATTCTTAAACCAGTGGTGCTCTTTCCGGAAAAGAGATGGAGACGTTCTGGCAAGGAGATTCCGGAAGGAAAGGGATGCCTCTTCCCTGTTGAACCAGGAGTAGAGTGAATTTCTTTGGAGTAATAGGGCTGGTAGCAGCTGCGGTAGTCAGCTGTGCACCCGAGATCCCAAATGCCCTGCCCTGTGAGTTCGCCATCACCGGTTTCCATGAATGTTAGAGAGTGCTCTAACAGATTGCTAAACATAGAAAAAGAAACTGTGGTTTGGTTATTTTGGTTTACTGCCAGGAAGGTGTTGGCCTGGTTGGTGGAACACGCTGAGCTGTTTTGTGATTGTTTTAGTTTTGATGAAGGACGGTTCCATCCAAAGATCTAGGCTGAGATGTGGTTTGCCTGTGACTTCACGGTGTCATGTGAATTCAGATTTTGGGGTCATTCAGGTTTGAGTATTATGTAGACATCTCATACGTTGGGCAAAGGGTACAAATTGTGATCTTGTACCAGCCAGCAAGGCAGGGTAGTGGCGACAAGGCTCCTTGGCCAACATCTCAAGTACAACCAAAGGTTTGTAATGTGGATGTTAGGTTGCCTATCCTTCTAGAAATCAGCGGTCAGGTCTCCCCGAACATCAGCTCCCTACTGTGTCCTGTAAATTAAGCATACAACAACCACTGTGGAATATCCCTTTGCCTGTATCCTTCAGGGTGTGGTGTTTCCCTTCCTTGAAACTATCTGAAAAAACTCATTTAAGTTAATGCAAATATCTGTTTAGATCAATGTTTCTCAACCTTGGCAACTCTAAGATGTGCAGACTTCAACTCCCAGAATTCCCCAGCCGCCATGCAGGGAGTTGAAGCCCACACATCTTAGAGTTGCCAAGGTTGAGAAACATTAGTTTAAATTTTATCCTGTTCTGGAATCTAGAATATAATTTTCCCAAGCATCGTCATTGTGGGTTTCAGGGTCTGTACTCCCCAAAGGCTAGGAGTAAGTTAGAGATAATGAACTCTCAAACCACCTCCCTCAAAACAAGGAAAAACATAATTTGATTCTTACTAATTGCAGGATCTCTGGCCTCATTCAATCTCCAAGGTGTTGTTATGTCCAATTTCTGTTACCCCCTATTTATAGATTTTTTTGGTAATTCCTGATCCAACAAACTGACATGCTAACTGAGCTTTAATGGTGGGAAGTGCTATCTCCTCTTCACATCACCTTCTCAACCAGTCCTGTTTAAGTCCTGTATGGTGAACACTTCATCCAGGTCAGCTCCATCCAGTTCATCTCAAGAACAGTGCATGTCAGGAACAGTTCACATTAGGAACAGTTGGGTAACTCGTTATGATGGTACCTCTCGTTCCATTATCTTATAAATTTATGATATTCACTGCATTCCTTACACCCACCACTGCTCCAGCCTTATCAGTGTTGAGAACTCATTCGTACAAGGTATGTAGCTTACATTCCAACATTCCAACAACGTGAGTTTCCTAGTAAAGGTCATGAATAGGATAAACATGGCTATTCTATGGTTATGTGATTATATACTAAAAGTTAAATTCGTTACACTTTTCTCTTCCATTTTTCAGGTAATTATGTTCCTTCCAGCTACCCTGTTACAGAATTTTCCCTTTGATTCAATCTCGCCCCTCATTCTTGCTTACTTGGCTAGAAGAGACTTCCAGGGCTAGCCATTGTGCTTGCTTTTTGGCATAAAGCAATACAGGAACAGAACCCAACTGTGTGTAAACATGATGTATTGTAAAACAGTAGTTTGTTCTTAGTAATAGAAGGCCCACTGCAGGAGGAGCAGTGTGCAGCGTGTTCTGCCCAGACATGCCTTCTCAGCCTTGTGTTCAGTCTCCCAATCTGTATCCTGTTTTCATTTTTATTTTTGTTCCTTCTCACCCAGCAGCTGTTCTGAAGCTGGATCTGGTTAGCATTGACAAAGAACAAACAGTAAATTGAGATCTCAACATCATCCGGGATATTCTTGTATCATACTTTGGAAGAAGCCCCAGGTGAAGGTAGGGAACTTACTTTTAAGTAGGCAAGCCTATGGTTGTATTTTGTGAATCAAAAAGGGAGAGCCTTTGCAATGGGGGAAAAAAGGGGTCAGAATCCTCGCAATCAATCACTTGCTAGTTGGCTTGCTTGTTTCTGCCATTACAGTGAAGGGGAGGAAGGGAGGGAAGGTTGGAAGGTTAACTAGGTGCAGATGGGCCATTATCTGCCTCTCAGGAATGCCCAAGGTCGTGCCAAGGTGGGAACCTGAGAACATTAAACCTTTTTCTGCCTTCCAAAAACTGGTTTTTGTTTATTCTGTTTATCAAGTATATATTCTGTTTATCAAGTGCAGAGTGTTAGAACACTTTACAGGTGTTTTGTAGGTTGAATGAAAACATGGCTTGTTTGTTTTTCAGTTTTTTCATTAATAGCTTTGGAGGGGGAAGGGGAAAACCTTGTATAATTTTTAACACTTCTTTGCTTGCATGAGAATACTAATGAATTGGGTGGGATTTTATTGCTGGGGTTAATTTCTCATTTGTACAATTGGAAGGGACTACAAGGGTCATCTGAACCAATTGTAGAATCATCTAGTCTTTGGATGGAAGACTGCACAGAATTGTAGCCTAGACAAGACTAGTAAAAAACAATCTTAGCAGATGGCAGTGGGCCTCCAGACATGCTTTGTTATCATGAAAATTACATGGATGGGTCTGTGAAATCACCATGAATCAAGCTTGACCCAAAGGAGACTTTAAACCAGTGTTTTTCAACTTTGGCCACTTTAAGATGTGTGGACTTCAACTCCCAGAATTCCCCAGCCAGCAGGCCCACATATCTTAAAGTGGTCAAGCTTGAAAATTGCTGCTTTAAACAGATAAAAAGGTTTATCCGTAAATCTCAGATACTGACTCCCATAGGGGACTTGGCCCATCTTTCTCCCGCGCATACTGTGCACCTCACACGAGGAGATTTTGCTCCTTTTCTGAGGGAACTTTTCTGAGATTGCTTTCTCCCTGTTGATGGAAAAGATGAAAGGGCATTTTCATATTTTGTTCTGCATGTAGGGGGGTCATTTGTTATGCTAATATAGGAGTAGAGCTTTAACTGCTAGTATTTTTGGCAGCAGCCATGCCAGCTGGGGAATTCTGGGAAATGAAGCCTTTGTATTTACAGTGAGGACCGGATTAAGCCGCCTCCCCCCCCTTTTTTTTGGTGCCCTCAAGTGATAATGCGCTTTATTTGGTTTGAGGGAATCCAACTGTTGTGGCTTATAAACCATGAGTTATATTTTACCTGCATTTGCACATACCTAGCTTGGTCAGTTTTAATCTTGATTAGTGTTATTGTGGCTTGATATATTGTGCAAAGTCAGTTTATATTTTGAAGTTGTGAGTGAGCCCAGCAGATGAGTTATTTCAGTAACTAGGTTAAGAGTGTTGCATGAATATACCCACTAAGTGCTTCAGAGCCACAGGCAGTTGCTTTGCTTGTTTAAATCTTGTTACACACAATTTGTGCTATGGTTAGATTCAGAGTGGTTGAACTCCATATGTGCTGCCTTTGTAATGAGCTACTTGTTTCACGGTCGTCCCAGATCACACTAAGCTTCAGGGTCCCTTGCTTCCTTTTGGCTACGTGTGTGACGTGAACCCACTCAGAGCAGTTTGGAAACATGGTTTATGGCGTAGTACAATGGGCGTACTTAGTTAACAGTGGCTTACTCAACAAACCGCATTTTGATGTGCAACCCTAGTCCCTGGGAAATAGCTAAGTTGGAAATATATACATGTTATAATGAGATCTAAAATAAAGAGCTCCCTGCAGGCTCTTACAAAAGCTGGTCTGTTCTCATTATCGGGAGTCAGTCCTCAGCCCCTTAACGCCTCCTTGGGATTTTAAACCATAAGAGAGTAAAGAGAATGCTGAGATGAAATGGCTTTGTTAAGGCAGCTTTTGTCAACCAAGTATTTTCATGGCAGATAAGACCCCACAACCCTTCGCTGCAGAGCCAGCGTGATTAAAATGGCCTCATTGGCTAAAGTAGATGGGAGCTGTGGTCCAGCAATTGAAAGGATAAAGGCATAAAGCAAGCAATACTCTGGAAGCAGGCTAGACACAAACAGCGTTCAGGAAAGTGCTCATTTTTGTGAACTCAGCCTGTTCTTTTATTTGCAGTCACATAGAATAGGAGGATCTCTTTGCAGGCTCCATTGCTTCCAGAGGAAAATGACTCTTTGTGCATGTGCAAGGGGGTGTGTCCACCTGTTCCCAATTTGGTTATGTGTGCAATCAGCAGCACATATACAATCTCATTTAAAATACTGTAGGCTTACCTTGCTGTTGACTGAAAAGGCTTCTAGAGTGGTTGAGATACATGTCCCGTTATGTTTACTTACAGATTGATAATATAAAAGGTACAGATCAAAAGAAAGGGGGAAGAGGAGGGAAGAGGAAAAATGCAAACTGGGGCACAAATATTTTTAGCACTGAATTGCAGATGGTGTTGTGCTAGCTAAAATGCATGGGATCATTTGCATTCTTGCATTCTTGTTTAGGCATTAAAGTAGTTGCTATAGTTAGCTGTACGTGGCACATGGTCTGGGTTACATCTCTTGTACTTTCCAAGAGCTACCTGTTTACCTGTGGATGATTTTTGTCTTTTCAGCCATAGATGAATAAAAGGCAGCCAGATACAAACAACTTGCAGAGCAGAAGTATTAGAAAATGATTTCCTAGGTATTTCTCCTTCTGCCCTAACTCTTTCCTTCTCTCTCTCTTCCCCCTCCCGATATTTGCGGAACAGGAATTTGAAAAATGGGGAGGCCCAGGAAAACGTCAGACAACGTTGCATCTCCACGACCTGCTGCTACAGCACCGAAAGCAGGTCCGGGAGCTCCTCAGTCATCTGCCTCCTCCAGGGCAATCCCTGCAGCCAGTGCAGACCCAACGGGTTGTGCTGCTAAGAGTGGAAGTGGCAGAGGATCATGCCCAGAGAAGGTAGCCTGTGCCACAAAGCCCAGAGGAGCAAGGCAGACTGGCCAGTCGAGGTCTGCAGTGGCCTACGATGGCGAACAAGCAGATGCAAGGAACAGCGGCGGTAGGCCAGCAGCCAAGAGTTCCACCGCATCGGTGGGAGTGAAGTCTTCTACGTCTGCTGGCCCTTCACGGGCTGCGAGCAAAACCCCAGGCAAAGCGAGGGGCCTGCCTGCGTCCCTTCCCCCTGAAAAGGTGGCTGAGGTCGAGAGGGAAACACGGGGTCAGCGGACAAACCCCGAATGGCACAAGTGGCGGGAGAACCGCATCACGGCCTCCATCGCTCCCAAGATCTCCAACAGCAAGTTTGCAAACGGCCGGACCTCGGAAGTGCCTCAGTCGTACCTGAAGGCTGTGGTGGAACCGGGCTCTGCGGTACAGACCCCTGCCATGTCTTGGGGTGTCCGCAATGAGAAGAAGGCAGTGCAAGCCTATGAAATGCTCAAGTCTAGCACAGCAAGCAAGGCGGTGAAGGTGAAGGATTGTGGCCTCTTCGTGGACAAAGAAAAGTCGTGGCTGGCTGCCAGCCCCGATGGCATTGTCCGAGAAGCGGACACTGGCAAGGAGCTTGGTGTCTTGGAGGTCAAGTGTCCCTATAAACACAGAAATAAGACAGTGACCGAAGCGTGCAAAGACAAAACTTTCTGCCTGGAAAAGGAGGGTAGTTCCTACTCACTGAAGAAAAACCATCCGTACTACACCCAAGTTCAGTGCCAGATGGAAGTCACTGGCCTAAAGAAAGCCGATTTTGTTGTTCACACCAACAAAGAAACAGCAGTCGCCCCGGTGGATTTTGATCCTGTTTTTTGGGAGAAGACAGAACGCAAGCTGGAGAAATTCTACACAGATGCTGTGGTCCCTTATCTGGATGAGAAGAGCAGATCTGCAGCCTGGGCCAATGAAGAATGAAGCTGGGGAGTTTCTAACGTTCTTTCTTCAGAGATGGGCCTTCAACAGGTTACCTGTCCTTCTTTACGGTTTCTTCTCCAAGAGGACAGAAGGAGCTGTTGCCTTTGCATCTGAACACGGCTTTGTAAATAGAGTAGCCTAGTAGTAAGACATGTGGACTTCAACTCCCAGAGTTCCCCAGCTAGCCATTCTGGCTGGGGAATTCTGGGAGTTGAAGTCCATGTTTTAAAGTTGCCAAGGTTGAGAAACACTGGCCTAGAGCATAGCCATCCTCTCTTTGTGTGCCTGTCTGCTAGCACAGGGCTCTAGCTGCGTTCATCCTGGAAGCACGTGAAGCACCCTCATCTTGCTATCAGACCAGACCAATGTCTAGAGCAGCCCCACTTTTTTTCCTGCTGCAGGTCATGAAGATCATTGCTTATCCTTTTTTCTGACCAGGCAGCAGGAATTGCATTTGTAGTAGATAAGGAGGAAGAAAACCTGCCTTGCTGTTCCCCTAATTCCAGATCTGTTTACATGTAACTTCCATGTAGATGCTGTGTGAAATTGAAATGGTTTTTCCTTGAGATGTACTAACTTCCAGAAGCAGTAAGAGGACCTGGAACATGAATATGCTAAAAACCAGGTACTTTAATGTTTCGATTCACGGCAGAGCTAAATTCTTCTCATCTAATGCCTTGACAGTATTTCCTGGGGCCAGCATTGTCCAAGAAATATCCTATGTGATAGCAAAAGCCACAAGTTGCATGGAATAAGGTGGTCACCTGGTTAATTAAGAGTTGTAGCTTTTGAGCATGGATCAAAACCAAATTAAGCTCTTTCATTTCCTCTTTGAGTTGTAAATAGTGTAGAACAGCATGTTCTACGTTTTGTATCTGGAATGTTATCCAATGGGGGAAAAATTATATATCATTTAGGCAGGAGGATCAACATGCAGCATAGGCAAAAGAGCATCTTTGCTTAGGAAGTTAAAAAAAAAATCTCTGTAATTAAAAAAAGCAAATATTCGGGAATTGCAACCGAGTTTTGAAAAGAAGGCTTGTTTGCTCTATTACCAGAGAAGAATGTTGCACAGTAAAACACAATTGCTTCTGTTTGCCCCCTGGCTTTAGTTATGAAAATAAAAATAATTCATGCTGGATATTGTCCTGTGGTCTGTGGTCTTTAGTACAAACAAATAGAGCAAAAAAATATGTTATAATGCCCTATGGCAGTATTCTAATGCCTTTTCGTTAAGGCAGGGAATTGAGAATTTATCCTGTGCCTTTCTGCTCAGGAGTCCATGGGATGGCTAGAAATGAGGCTTAAATCCAGGAAACCATGCAGAAGAAAAAGCAAAAGGAGTTGATTTGGAATAGGAACAATGATGTTGCCATCTCCATTCCAACCCTAAAGCTGAACTGTTGAGCCAAAGATTCCAAAACCTACCTTTAAAGATTAACTATTATTATTATTGGGATTAGAAATGTTAATATGCCATGAGATTAAAAAAACCAAACTACCATGACTGCACCGCTGATCTTGTAGGAAAATCAGCCTAAGAGGCAGATGTAGCACCCTAATTTCCAAGTTTACTTTCAATTACACAATTTACTTTCAGTTACACAACTATGCAGAGCATACAATTAAGCAAGCCTTGGTTCCGGTGCAATCTTGTCTTGTGGGGTAGCAAGGAAGAGGAAACCAGAACAAACTCTGATAATAGTAGTGGATGAGAAAGAAGATGTTTCCAACCCAGGGATACTGGACAAGCCCAAAAATCAGGGTAAGAGTGCCTTGTCTGGAAATGTGGTCTGCTAATAGAACGGTGGTTTGATTTGCACGGAAATGAAGCAATAACAGCTGCTTAAAAGTGTTTTAATCTATATGTATCACTCAGACACCCAGTATACAGCATGTATTGTGCTACCTTACATTTTTAAAGAGACTAACTGTAAAAATGTAAACACTCAAGGGGCGGGTGGGCAGAGGTGCTCTGAATCATAGGTTAGGTCTGGATTTTTGTTCTTTAGTAGGGTGACTAAGTAGCCTATCCCGAAGAAGACAAAGCCCACATTAAGCAACTGCATATTCCGTGGGCCATCAGAACAGAGCTTTAGATCTACGTGTGGCTGAAGGTGCAATGTGTGGATGAGATGAAATAAAGAAGGCACACGGGTCAAATTGGAAGAGGCTTTGTGGACTGGGTAGAGTGATGGTCTCTCCGAAACAAGCATTTGCTTGCTGGCACGTTTTCCCAGGAACAACCAGTAGTTTGCATAGTACACAGATCTTGTCTGTCTGTCAGCAATCCCCAGCTTGCTCTTCCAAGAGCAGCCTGGAGACAAGCAGGACCCAATCTGCTTCTGCCAGGTGGCTTGCCATCCAACTACCTTGCTCAAGAATGGCTCCCCGCTTTTAGATCCGAAGAGGGCTCCGCAAAGGTTGCCCGTTGCCTTTCCCAGTTTGCTTCCTTCCTGCAAACCCCACGTTCCCTTCAAATAAGACAGTAGTGCAACTGGAAGTCTAGGCTGGGTAAGTGAGTGGAGTAAAGGTACAGCTAGATATTTCCTAAGCCTCTGCATACCAAATATGTACAGTAAGGGAACATTACCACCCCTTTCCTGGTCCACTAGTGACTAGCCTGGCTATAGCATGGCATTGTACTCGAACGCTGAAAGACTGGGGAGCAGGACCCACAGCTCTGAAGTTTGACGCCAGCTGTCCTGGGGACAGCACAAAGATCCCTCCCTAAGCTCTGTGTGCACAAAGAGGGGACTGTCCCTTGAGGTGGCTTCTGGGAAAGAGGTTGAGGGGCTCTGCAACCCACTGTTCTAAGGGGCAAAGAACCACAAAACCGGGGTGCATCATCTTACCCATTTTAAGTCCGAGCAGCTAGCGTACCACAGAAAAACTCTGTTTGGGCCTACTCCCCTTAGGCTGCTGAGAAAAGGCACCTCTGCGCAAGGGCAGAGAGGCTACTGGCTGACTTAGTGCATTGCCTGCTGCAATTCCACCCTCCCCAAACCTCCCCCCAAACAGTCACTTGTGTCTGCCAGGCATCTGTGCATTTGCTGCTCTAGCATAACCCTGAGATCTCAACAGCACCCTCGACAGACCGTTCCAGGAAAGAACCTCAGCGGTCCTCTTCCCCATTTCAACATTTGGAATAAGACACGCATTTCAATGTTTTGGAAATGTCCAGGGATGCCTCACTTCTCTCCCGAGGGCAGTTCCTGCATTCTGATTGTCTTGGCAGCGGAAATCCGATCGAAGCTACACTCAGTCGCAGAAGCGCTTGCGGGGGACGGTCCGGGCTCTGTTTGACCGGCGGATCTCTTGCTTTGCATCGCGGCAGCGTTGGCAGATGAAGATATCAGGCACATTGGACTTGCGAATCTTTGCACAGGAGAGGTGTATCCAAGTAGCGCACTCGCTGCATTCGATCATCGGCCGCCCAGCAAAGGGCTTTAAGCAGAAACAAGTTATTAAATCCCAAGCATCATCTTCTGCACAGGAGAAAAAGAAAGTGTTATAAGCAAAGGGCTGCACCTTCGCTTGTTTTTCTCAGCCAGCACACCCCAATCTAACACTTGATTATTAAAGAGATTTTTTTCTTTTAGGCTCCTTAGAGATAGCTCTAAAATTAGCCGTTTTAACTTCCCTTCACTTTCAACCCATTTACCTTATGCAAAAAGCTTTAAATGCAATGCCTCTATGGCAATGTTTCCCAACCTCAGCAACTTTCAGGTGTGTGGACTTCAACTCCCATCCTGGAGTTGAAGTCCACACACCTGAAAGTTGCTGAGGTTGGGAAACATTACTCTATGGGCTTATTAAAGAACCCAACCAAAATGCATTTGCTCCCCTACTGGTAGCTGGTGATACTACCATAAGCCAAGATTAACTCACCATCTGTTTTGGTGTCTGAGGCTGCAATAAATTCCTTAGGCAGATCTGCAAGGGGGAGAGAAAAACGTCAGATAAAGAGGGTGCCCACATTGTGTTGGAATCTGGATATTGGATATATTGCTCACTGCCTGGGTCTGCACGGCACCCATCATCCCCAACAGAGTAGGCCCTAGAAAACTGAGTGAAGCAGCCACTATGCCTTTAATTGACTGGTTAAGGAGGCTGTGTGAATCCAGCCATTCTAAATCAATAGAGACTCCTGAAAATTCTTGCAGCTTATTGGATCCTGGTGTTAGACTGTAAATGCCATGTTGCCTAACCTCTACATGCACAAAGTCCACTGATGATAGGGAAATACAATGTCATTTGGCACTCCTTGCACGCACAGAGAGGACACAAGGCAAGTCATTTCCAACAATTCTCTAGGGCAGTGCTGGCTGGGGAATTCTGGGAGTTGAAGTCCACGCATCTTAAAGATGCTGAGGTAGAAAAACACCACTCTAGGGAGCTGCTGTGTTAAAGACCTGTGGACTAGATGGATTAAGGTTTGACGGAGTGGTTAAGGTTAACTCTCGTTGGATTTCTTCTAAAAGCACCATTACTTGCATACTTACTGCTAAGTTGGGGGCCTCCTCCCTCAAGTTCTCCCATGCTTTGCTCCATGATATTCCAAGAGGCAGATCTGGTTCTTTCCTCCTTGTACGTGCCTTGTTCCCCCGGCTTCTCTTCAGTGTGAAGCCCAGGGATCCAGTCTTTCTCCATTTGCTCCAGGAGAGGTCTGGATGGGAGCTCTTGGAGACAGGATTTCAGCTCCTTCGCTTCCTCACAAGTCTCAAGCATTCTCTGTGTATGGTCCTTCAGGGACATCAAGCCCTTGTCCACTGCCTGGTTCACGCTGAGCTTCTTTGCTGACTGCTTCCTCTTTTTAGTCTGCTGGTGCCGACTGGTGCAAAAGCTGCTGGTAACGTTAGGGCAGTTCAGCAGCTCTCCTGTCCCCTTATACGCTGTGTTCCTGCTCCCCCCATCATCTGAAAGTACTTGGAAGTCACAGGACTGGGATGATCCCCAACCGTCACTGTCTTGCGTGCTTCCAGTGCTGTTCTGAGGGCTCCTGTTGCCTCGGTACGTCCATGGCTCATTCTGGGGGTGGAAAGAGAGAAAGCCATGCAATCTGCTTTACTGCAGAAGGGAGAGGTTGGGAACCCCCAGCACCCAGGGTATGAAAGTGGAGAAAGAGCAAAGCACTTGGCTCCGTGACCTGCAACTTTTCTTACCTCCTTCGGATACGGAATGTAGCCTGCATAGGCTAGCACAAAGGTGCAGAACTGATTGAAGTCTTCTACAGTTCTCTGTCTTTTCTGAGGTGGCTGCAAAGATACGTGGGTTTACAGTCTGGATCTCAATACCCTTTTACAATACAGTCCTTTAATATTCAGATATGAACAAACTAGTGGAACGTAAATAGTAAGTTTCTATGACACTGCCCCAATAAGTGGGGTGTTGTGAGAACACAACCAGTGCAGGCTAGTTAACAAAACCCAGGCAATCTTTGATATCTGTCCCATTCAGTTCCGTAAATACACTGCCCACCCTACTCATACCAAGAACTACCATCTTGCCAATATGTCCTTGGTCAGCACTGTGAGTAAAACACCTTTAAGGCAGATCGCTTATTGTCCAAATATAAGCACCTCCCTTGCTCAGAGACAGGCCACTGATTGTCCCAGCTCAGCATTACTGACAGTCAACATGCAACACTGGGTCAGGGAAAGACGGGTGCATCTCACACAACAGGCTAAGCCTAGTTAGCACTAAACTTGGTTTGTGTGGGAGATTTTGGTGTGGCAGCACACCAACACAGGAAGAGCCCTAATGGATCAGGCCCAACTGATCTAGGTTGGCTTTCCAGATCACCCAGTGGACATCCAAATGCCTTTAGAAAGCTCACCAGCCTGGACAGGAAGGCAACAGTCCCCTCCATTTTGGTTCCCCAGGAGCCAATATGTCAAGCCTTCTGGCACAAACGCAGGATGGTGTCCACAGCCCTCAATCTAGATAGCCATATCCCCTTTGGTTCCTTTTCAAACCTTCCAAATTGGCTGGCTGATAATTCCATTATTTAATTTCACATCATGTGAAAAATGCCTCCTTTTCTCAGTCCTGAACCTCCTTGTGTTTAGTTTGGCAATGACCTCAAGTTCCAACGCTGAGAGAAAGAAAAGGCATCTTTTTTTGCCCGATGCTCATGCTATGTGTGATTTTATACACTTCTACCTCTATCATGTCGTCCTTTATTAACCTTCATTCCAAGCTAACGTGCCCCCACTGTTGTAGCCTTTCCTTGTAAGGGAGCTGCTCCAGCCCCTTAATTCTTTTGAGTGCCCTTGCTCATCCTGTAATGATGTTCTTAAGATGTGGGCTGACCAGAACTGTACACTGAACTCCAAGTATTGTCACGCCATAAATGTTTTTTAAATCCAACCTGTATTCTTCAGTATAGTTTTACAAACCCAGAAAATAGGTTCATTTAAAAACCAGGTTAAGGATGATGGGGGTATACAGCCACAAGGCATTTTACAGGCAAAACATGCTTTCTGCCTCTGTCATACTGTGACTTCCCCCAGGAGCCTAGCTTATCTTAACACAACTTGGGGGAAAATTGGTTTTTAACAGTTGGAACATCAAGCTTCCCCACATATTCTAAAGAGGGAGAAAAAGATAGGTCACCAAGTCTCAATTTCTTATCGCGAGAGAGAGCAGTTGGCCCTGTGGTTTTCTTGGTTCCAAAACCAAAGAGAAAGAGAGGGGATTCCAGCAGTAAATTTCAGAGCCGCCAGAGACGGATCTCCAGGGAAAGGAACTCTCCTGCTATTTGGTGGGGAAGATGATAATAACAATGATAATGGGGGTGGAAGCGTGGAGACATTTCCCTGCAGGCCCCTTGTCAAAGCAAACAAGTTGCCTTGCCCTGCAGACAAAGCAAAGCGGGAGATCAGATTCCAGCCAAAACAAGGGAGGCGGAAGAACTCTTAATATCCCCCCTCCCCATTTTGAAGCACACCAGGACAGCTTGCAAAAGGCTGGATTGCCCCACACCTAAGCTGGTCCTTACAGAGCGGAAGGGAGAGAACCCTGAAGAAATGACAACCAGAATCAATGGATCCAGCCCCCAAAGTTGAGAAGGAGGCAGGGCAAGTACCCTCTATTAGAGTAAAGGGGGTCGTCCCTTCCCACCCTCGTGTCCACGTTGCCATTATGAGTACTTGGATGCTGTTCCTCACGGAGGTTACGTTTAGGGAAGAGAAGGTTGTCTGAATGGATCTAGGCCAGGAGCGGGTTCCCTGAAAAGCAGGCTTTCCTGCCAAATCTCAAAACAGGAAGGGATGGGTATTAATGGGAATAAGATTACCACAACAAACACACACCAACTACATCCATCTTTTCAGGAAGGGAGAGGAGACAAGCCAGAAGGCTGGCCCTGAGACTAAAAGGGCGGATCCACCCAGAACCTGGAAATTTCCTTTTTTCGAGAGGAGAATTCGCCTCTCTGCACATCAGGACCTGAGCAGAGGCGAAGGGAGAGAAAACCTCCCCCCCAAAAAAGGGGGGAGAGGGCGGCAACATACTCAGGGAGAGGGCAAATCGCCGAAATGCCACCCGGCCGTGCCGCGTAAAAAATGAAGAATAAAACCGGGCAAGCTGAGCGCGGGCAGCGGGCGCGCAACACCCTCGTCTCCCCCCCCACAAAGGGGCCAAACGCACTTTCTGCCCCCCTCCCCACCCCGCGATGCTGGGCCGACTTCCGCCTGCGCCCCGAGCCAAGGGCACCGGGAGGGTCGGGCTCCAAAACGCGCCCCCACCCGGGCAGCGCTTAAGATGGCGCCTGCGCCGCCGCTGTCCTGGGAAGAGGCCGGGGGCGCACGGGGGAACTTCGCCGCCGCCGCCCCCCGCCCGGCACCGGCGGGAAGGAGGCGAGGGCCGCCCCGCAGGGCTCCCCGCTCCAGGGCTCCCGTGCCAGAAAGCGCGGGACCGCGCCGCCAAACTCCTCCCCGCGCTCCGGGGCCGGGGCGGAGCCGCCGTCGCGCCAAAGACAGCCGGGAGCGCCGCCCCCGCCCCCCCGGAGGAGCACGCTCTCCGCCCCCGCTCCAAAGCAGGGGGCCTCTCCACGGGCCCCCGCCCCGCCGGCCGCTGTGGGCAAGGTGGGCGCAGCGGAGCGGCTCCCTCCGGCGCGCCGCCCGGCTCCCTTTCTCCCTGCGGCGCCGCTCTCCTCCCCGCGGGCTGCGCGCTGCTGCCGCCGGGCAGCCGCAGGAGACCCGGACGCGCGCTCGGACTCACCTCGTCGAAGGCGGGGAAGCCCGGACTGGGCACGGGGCTCGCACCTGAAGGGGGGAAAGCGAAGGGGCGGTCAGGTCAGGTCGCGCCGCGGAGCAGCCGCCCCGCCCGCCCCACCCAGCGCGCCCGGGCACCGTCGCCCCCTGCCCCGGAGGCCGGGCGCCCCCCCCCCGCCGACCCTCGGCTCACCCACCTGCGTCCTCCTCGGGGCTGCTCATCCCCGCCGCGACTCGAGCCGACCCGCTCGCCCGCCGACCCTCCGCTCGGCCGCGGCTCCCCAAATCCAGGCGCGAGCAAGGAACGGGGCGCGGGGCGGAGCGAGGCCAGCGGACCTCCAGGCGGCGGAGCAGCGGGACCGCCGACGCCGCGCGGTGAGCGGCTGCGGGGCTGGGCGAGGGCCGGCGGCGGGGCGCGCTTCCTTCTTCTCCGGCGGCGACGCAACGAGGGCTGGCGGGACTCGCCGCTCGCCTTCCCAGCCCCCTGCTGTAACCGGCGCCGGCTGTTGAGCGCCAACCCCGCCTCCCCGGCCCAGCTCCGCCCAGCCAGGACTGGCGCGGGAGGCAGTACCACCTGCGGAGGAAGGGGAAGGGGCGGTGGCGCGCGCGGGGAAGCCGGCGCGGGGAGAGCTTCGGCGGGGGCCTCCTCCCGCCCCCCCCGCGCTCGCTCCCTTGGATTCGCCCGCCAGCTGAAGCGCTGCGGGGGGTCTGGCCGTCTTGTCCCCTCCCCGGACATCTGCACCATCGCCGGGGTGGGCGGCGGCGTCGCTTTAGAAGGGGAAGGTGCCCGGCTTTGCGCCAGGGCCGCCTGGCAGAGATCCTCCCTCCCTGCCTCCTTGCCGGTGGGACAACCGCGGGATTTTCCAGCTGGGGAGCCCCATCCCGCCAGAGACGCGGGGGGATGCCGTTTCCCCCTTCTCCTTCTGCCGAAGCGAAGCGCGTCCGGAATCGGCTCGCGAGGCCTTCCCACGTCATCATTGGGGCCTTCCAGATGTGCCCGACTCCAGCTGCCATCCTTCACAGCCAGTATAGCTGTTGGTGAAGCGGTGAAAGAAACGGGTGGCAGCCGCCGTGGACCTTCGCGGGGCTGCAGGTCGCAGAAAGCCTGCCGGGTCCTACTCCGGGTGCGCACTGGCTGTTGACTGGCTGTTGGCTGTTGAATTGCGCTCTTAGTTTGCGCGGGTGGAGCGAGGCGGCTTTTCGCATCGTCTTCCAAGGGCATGGATAAAAAGCCTGTTGGTTAGCTGCTTAAGGAGTTTTCCGCAGTCTTTAGAGTCACAAAGACTCTTCTGCTGGGTAAAGCTGAGGGAACCAGCGCTGCTTTTGCGGCCCTGCAAACTTTAGAGAGGAATCTGACCGAGTGCTGTGTGGGACTGCCCCGGCCACGGGTCTGATGCTCAACGGAACTGCAAAACCGCTGCTTTTTTCAGGCATGTTGAGAGGATCATCTGAGTAAGCTGTGCCCAAGATCATTTTGCAAACAGGATGTTACCAGGTGATCTTGAGGGTCTCAAAGAAGGAGCATACCAAAACTTAGTTTTGCTGGAATAATAAATCTGGGCTATCCTGTTTCAGACTGTAGGTGAGCATCGATATAAATAAGTGGTTTTTTAAAAAGTTAAGCATTTACCTGTAACTTGCAATTGTTCCACTTCCCCTGTCTAACACAATTGCCTTGGGCCTGATACATTAATTTTCATTAATTCCTCATCATATGGTTTATTGAACAACCAAGCAAATTATTCAGGTTCTCAGCCTTATTGTCTGCATAAAAAATGGACACATGTTTGCATCCCCCTCAAAACTTAGCTTGCCTTTTGTTACAAATTTTCCTTATGCATTATTCATTAATGCATGAATACATTAAACAAAGAAACATCACCCATTTTTGTTTTGCTTCTTGTTCAGCACTGAACTATCCAGTAAGCATTCAGTTTATTCTCATATAGGCTTTACTTCCATCAACGACTACTTGCTAAAATGCTTCCTTTTCTCAGTCCTGAACCTCCTTGTGTTTAATTTGCCAACGACCTCAAGTTCTAACGCTAAGAGAAAGAAAAGGCATCTTTTTTTCATCAACCAACCTTCAAATGTGTGAAACATGTCATAATTCAAACCTATTATCCTCGCAGCCCTGGGGGTGGTTGGTAGTTTGATTACACTTCCTTGTCTTTTAACCCTCTGTGTGTGTGTGTGTGTGTGTGTATTGTAAAGATTTTTTATTTTTATCATTTTTAATGTGTAAGCCGCCTAGAGTCACTTGTATAGTGAGATGGGTGGCGTATAAATCCGATAAATAAAATAAATAAGTTCACTTTGTCTAAATCAGAAAATGGACAGTAAACTCTCTTGCTTTCATACATTTCCCAATGATGTGCTGAAAGGCAAAACCTGGTTTTCACATCTCCTCCTCAGCATCGAGCCACATTATACTTCCCAAAGTTTGCTTAAGTGGTACCCTTGTGGTCAGAATTCTGCCAAACAGCTTCTCTGGCCCACTTAAACTAGTCCCTCTGCAGTTTATGGACTCTCTCTGATGACTTTTCCATTGCATAGGGGAACAAAAACAGCATTCTTCGGGCATAGATGTAGTCTTCACACAGCCACTCTATATGCAAGGCACATCTGTATTTTAACATTTCTTCAGTTACACTCTCCATCCCTGAAGCATGTTACAGCATGTTCGTGGCATTTGGGACTTCCTTTTCATCTGTTTCGTTTTTTGGACATTAATGTTTAGAGTGACTGTTTCAGCTGCACCATCTTTCTCATACAAAACTAACATGTTTTCTGCACCATTCCTTCCTGAGTTTCAATCCAAATCTTCATTTTTATTTTCAGTTTCACACACTGTGCTAGAAGCTGTCTGTTTAGTTTTTTTCACTGACTTCCAAGACAATGTGTGGTTTTTATCAAAATTGCTCTGCGTTTTGTAATATCAACTGTTTTCTTTAACTGCATTATTTGCAACTGTCTGGTTCTCTCTATGCAGGCTGCACATCTTTCTGTTATCTTTTGTGCAGCCATCCTTCCCTTACCTCCCAGCAAACGTTCTTTTTCATACTGCCCATTAGCTTAACTCCACACACGTCTGAGGCTTGACGTTCTTTTGACTCGCTTCCAAGCAGCTTCCACATCCTCCTTCCTTGTCCACTGTCCATTCATTCTTTTCAGAGAACGATCTGTCTTCTAATACTTTTTCATAAGGACTCATCGTTTCTCTTCCTATAGTCATTCTACTTAGGCTGTACTTTTTCTTGCTTCTTTCTGTCATTTTCCCCAAGGTGCACGCTTGACCTTTCCCAAAAGTGATGTGTCCTGTATTCAGAGCCTGTCCTCATCCTTGTACCCTCCTTCACTAATTCTCTGAGTCTTTCATTACAAATAACACAGTCAGTCATGCTTTTAGACGTGTGTTTGTTCTATTGCCCTGTGAGCATCCTGTCTGATCAGGCAGACTTGGCATGCTCCAGTTCCCGTCCATTAAGCTGCATCACCTGATGGGATCTAGGAAGCAGGCCTTCTCTGCCACAAAGCTTCTCCTCTGGATTCCACCCCCCCTGGAGATCCGTTTGTGCCTCCCCTTTATTAAGTTTAAAAGAGCCTTGAAAACCTGGCTTGTCCTCCAGGCTATGAGTGGCAGGTCCTGTGTATATGTCAGCCCCACCAGGTAGACCAGACCAGGAAATCAACTCCATAGGAAGGCTAAAACTACGTGGACTGAGATTGGTTATTAGAACCTTGCAAGTCTGACTATGCTGTACTTCCTCCCCTTTCTTATACTCTTGTGAATTAGGGAGGTGCCTGTCTGAGCGGCTTACATATGCTATCTGCCTGTTGTGGATTTAAGACATGTTTTCTCCCTCAGTGCTTTGATAACGGAGCTTGCATATCTCCATCACAGTCATCTTCCTTACTTTCTATAGCAGGGTTCCTCAACCTTGGTGACTTGAAGGTGTGTGGACTTCAATTCCCAGAATTCCCCAGCCAGCCATGTTGGCTGGGGAATTCTGGGAGCTGAAGTCCGCACATCTTCAAGTCGCCAAGGTTGAGGAACCCTGCTCTATAGTATTGCATGGTTTTTAGAATTTGTTTTTAATCTGGATGTCTGTATTTTCACTAATATGTTTAGTAATTATTTTATTATTATACACTTCCCAGAGTTGCTATGGAGTTGAGTGGACTTATAAATATAATAAATAAATAAACATTCTAAGTGGATGATCGTCAATCACTATGCTCATTTATTCTTGGGTTTCCAAACAGCCCAGTTTTCTGTTCTCTCTTGTCCTCATGACCCCCAGCTAAATAATTTCTTCCCTTGACTTGCACTCATTCAGGATGTTGCATAATTTCTCCCCAAGCTTGTGTCTCAATTATCACTATTCACTGGAGCATAATGTGCAATATCTGAAACCTATGGATTCCTACACCCATGGATACCCAAAACAAGCTAGGGAAATAGAGAGGAAGATAATATAATGTAATAGGTATCCCTGAAACTTTGTGGCATACAGCACTGTAAGGCTACAATTTATTGAAAAGGAACAGACTCAAGAGAAAATAGGAGAGGTGTTGCATTGCACATAAAGAAAAAACATAACATAAATTGAGGAATCAAAGAATGGAAATTCTACGTAAAATATTTGGATAAGAATAAAAAGTGAGGGAAACAAATACCATTGTGGGATCTATTATAGACCACCTGGGCAGGCAGAAGATATGGATGAGGCCTTTCTTCATCAGATGAGCAGTATTTCAATAGTGGTAATGATGGTTTTCAATTACAGGTAGTCCTCACTTAACGAACACAATAGGGACTGGAAAACGCATTGTTAAACAGGGCGGTTGTTCAGGGATTCTGGCCCAATTTTAGGATCTTTTTTGCAGTGGTCATTAAGGAAATCACCACAGCTGTTAAGCAAATCACACGGTTGTTAAGTGAATCATGTGGTTCCCCATTGATTTTGCTTGCCAGAAACTGGCTGGGAAGGTCACAATTGGCGATCACGTGACCACAGGATGCTGCAACCCTCATAAGTGCGAGCTGGTTGGCAAGCACCCAGATCATGACCACATGACCGCAGGGGTGCTGCGATGGTTATAAGTTCGAGGACCGGTTGTAAGTCCCTTTGTTCAGCACCGTTGTAACTTCAAACGGTCGCTAAACAAATGGTTGTTAAGTGAGGACTACCTGTATCCTGACATCTGCTAAGAATCTAACTTTGCCAAGGATCAGAGGTCCAACAAATCCTTGTCCTGTCTCACTGATTTCATTTCTCAGAAGGCATAAGAAAGAAGGGGGGGTCTGCTTATCCGGCACTTTATCCTCCCCAAGAGGGACAAATTGGTTGAAGCAATAAAGGTATTGGCACTTTGGGGGAAATTGATCATACTGTCTTTAAATTTATGATATCCGTAGGATGAGCAACTGAGAACAGCCAGACCATACAGAACTTCAGAAGAGCAAATTTTGTTGAACTCTGAGGGAAGTAGGTCAGATCTATCCACTGGCTTGAAATCCTGAAGGAGAAGTGTCCAGGAAAGATGGGAAAATGAGATCCTGAAGGCATGATTGCCAAAAATACCCATCAGCAGGAGAAATGGGGGGAAAAAAGGCCAGTGGGAATACAGAGAGCTCTGAAATACTAAAAAGAAAAAGGAACATGTAGAGGAAATGGAAGGAGAACATCACCAAAGAAGAATACAAGGAGGCTCTAGAAAGTCCAGGAATTCTTTCAGAAAAACTAAAACTCAAAATGAGTTGAGTTTGTGTGAGATACCATCAATCAGTGATTTAGATATGTTAAAAATGAAAGTCAACGAGGATGTAGATCCATTGTTTATAGAAAGTGGTAAATTGGTAAGGCAGAACTTCTGAACTCCTATTTTGTATCTATCTTCTTAGAAGGGAAATGAAGCCCTAGCTGATCATTGTTATGCCATCGGGAGAATGGGGGAGTTTCAGTTTAGGATAGACAAGGAGACGATAAGAGAGAAATGAGCTAATTTAAATGAATTGAAATTTTTATCAATGATTTAGATGAGGAAGTTGAGGGATCACTTGTAAAATCTGCAGAAGACACAAAACTGATAGGGGTGGCTAATACTTTTGAGTGGAAGAAAGATTTAGGCAGGCTTGAGTGAGCTGAAATGAGTAGAATGGAATTTAAACTGAAATGTCAAGTTCTAGATCTGGGTAGGAAAAATGAAAGGCACAAACATAGAACGGGAGACACTTGGCTTGGCAGCAGTACATGGGAAAGGTGTCCAGGTATCATTGTTGAGCATGAGTTAGTAGTGTGATGCAGCTGCTAAAAAGGTAGCTGCTATCTTAGGGCACATTAACAGGAGCAGTGTCCAGAGCATGGGAATTATTTGTTCTACCCTATTCTGTCCTGGTCAGACTTCATGTGGAGTTCTGTGTACAATTCTGGACACCAAAAGTCAAAAGTATTATGTCAAATTGGAGCAACTTCAAAGGACAGCTATCAATATGGTGAAGGATCTCAAAATCAAGTTCTATGAGAACACTTGGAATCTATGTTTAGCTTATAGAAAATATGAGTAACCGGAAATATAATAGCAGTCTGAAGGTCATCACACAGAAGAGGAAGTTGATTTCTTCTCTATTACCCCAGAGAGCAGGGCCAGAACCAGTGAGTTAACCCTACAAAGGAGGTTCAGTTCAGGATGGGCATCAAGAGGACCTTCCTAATTATACAAGCTGTCAACCAGGGTAACCAGAGTTCTCCTTCGCTAGAGAACTTGAGAGTCTGAATAATGATCTATCAGAGATATATAGTGGATCCTGCACCCAAAAGGGGACGGGCTATACAGTCTCTACTGTCTCTTCCAGCTCTGAATCTGTGATAATAGTTCAGATTTTCTGACCTATTCTTTTGCCCTTTCACTCATAATTAAATCTAGAACTTTACTTCCCTGCATGTATTCATCAACTCTGTAAGATCAGGCCACCCTTCCCCTTTCTATTAGCTTCACAAGTCCCCCCCCCCCCACACAGAGGGTTTATCAAAAGTCAGGCCCCATAAGCAAATGATATAAATTACATTAAATTCAAATTGGTTGCCATTTTCTTCTAAACACTTCCTTACTCATTTGATGCACGACCTTTGAACATTCCTAAGTACAATAACTTTCTCTAGAAAAAAAAATAAAACATTATGATTGACCTATGAGGCCTGATTTTTGGTACATCCTGTATGTATAATTTTCTTTCATTTCATTCTTAATTACCCAGTATGATTTGGTCTATCCCATATGGACATATAGAAAGGGTCTATTCAAGTGGTAGTAGGTTTGGGCCAGAAGGTAGGCCTTCTCAGGGGTAGCAATGCATCTGGTGGAATGCACAGCTCCCAGAGGTGCACCAGCCCTTCACGTCTGACATTTTGGAAGGCATTATAGATGGTACTTAGCACTCTACTCATAACAATATCTGGCCACATTTTTTTCCTTTCATGTATGGCTTATTTTAATGTGGGTTTTGTGGGAGCTATTTTTCAATGCTTTGCTATACTAATGGTTTTATGGTACATCATCCAATCTCAACATGATCTGAGAGGAGAGAAATACAAATTTGTACCCTTACTCTCCTAGATTCCAAGGGGTAATCTTGCACGTCATGGTAATCACCAAACAAAGCCATAGATACTGACCTCAGCTACACTTCATGGCTTTAGTCAATTGAGGCTTTCAGATAATGCTTTTTAGGAAGATAGAAAGGGTGCAGACTAGGTTACGACGTTAGTGGTATTCATGCCACATGCAGCATTCGAGCTAATGGCAAAGACAGCACCAGTTTTACACATTTTGGCCAGTACACCACAACAAAAGCCTAGTTTTACTTCAAGTATGCTCACACTACAGGTGCCGTCAGTTAACACCCACTTGTTCAGTGACCAAACTTGCGACTGCACTGAATGAGCAGTACTTATATCCAGTCCTCAGAGTTCTGGCCCTTGCAGCATCCCCATGGTCGCCATTTGAGACCTTTGCTGACTTCTGACAAACAAAGCCAATGGGGAAGCTGGTAGGAGGTTGCAAATGGCGACCATGAGATAACCTTGCTTAATGGCCTGTGGTGATTTGCTTAACAAAGGCAACTGGGAGTGTCAGAACTGCCATTGTTAAGTGGCACAGTCATAAGACGTCGTATTTTATGACCACATTGCTTAGCGATGGCAATTCTGGTCCCAATTGCTTTTGTTAACTGAGGACTACCTGTATTCTCCACATATTAGGATCTCTATTTAGAGGCTATCTTGCAAGCCAACATACTGTTGCTGCATTTTACCAACTTGGATGTACATGTAGCATATTAGTATTGTGTTGTTTCTATAGTTTTTATAATGTTCTAGTGCATAATCTTGGAGTCTGAGCAGCTACAAAATATTTTTTTGTAAAAGAAAATTCAAAATATTATAAAAATGATGCAGCAACATCAAGACACATTAAATGAGAGCTCAGCACAAAGTACACAGAACCCTAAAATGGTGCAGGGGAACCTCCTGCAACCCTTTCGTGGTCTTTCAAGTTATGTGGGACTATACATCTGGGCACCTCTTTTATTATTTTTGTAGTTGGGGAAGTTTTAAGGGGCCAAATATATGCCTTAAGGTATATATTTCAGTTCCTGAAATCTTCTTCCAAAATAGGTCCAGGAGTGAAACCCTTGTCATGCTACACAAAGCCTTTTGGTCCAGGCAAATGGGAAAAGTGGCACCCCTGGAAAGTAGACATTCATAGGTACTGATGCAAAGGCAGCTTGTTTTATTGTTTGGGTTTCATTTGTATATAGCTGTTTTACCCAACATGTTTAACCAAGTTAGGTAAAGACCAAGCTCAACATGATTGTTTAGTGAATCATGGTTAATTTTTGTGGCTTAGTAGGCTGATTAGTTCATTATTGTGCATGCAAAAGATGGTTTACCTTGATAAACAGGCTCAATATGTTGTGTGAATACAGACATTCAAGTCGGTGTTCAGACCTGTACCTCAACACTCTTAATGCCCACCCTGTGCTCAGTGAGTATGTGCTGCAGTATTCTTTTTTTAAGTTTTTCATGACTCCTTCCAAGAAGAGTTTAGCAAACACCACACAGATTCTGTGCAGTCAGATTAGTCTACCATACAAATGCCCTTTGTGAATGGAGTCTACAATCAACTCTCTGGGACATTTTTTCCCCCCAGTGTAAAGCTACTCATGCTGCTAAAAAGAAAACAAATGAAATCCAAGACCAGAGAGATCCCATTTTATTTACACAGTGATCTCAGTGCTGATGAACAGGGGACTGAAAGTGTACGTTGCAATGTAAAACCACTTAATTTTATTATCAAGACATGGTGCGTTAGCTGGGATAGAACTTAGTCCTACAAGAACTTTAGACCTTTGGAGACTCAGGAGACTAAAGTGGGCATGTGGGCCATTTTTAGATATAAGCCCCCAAACAGAAGAGCCGAGGCTACCATCTTCTGGCCGAAGAGAAGCTGCTGCATTTCCACCGCCCTGAACCCTGCATAGTGTAACTGTTTGTACTGTGTCTACCTCATTCCAAGAACGCGTCTGAGAGCAGAAGGGAAGAGGGTCTCCTATCAGCATACAAAAAGCATCACCTTCTGAGTGGGAAAGAAAGGGAAATTTAAGGCTATGCCATTACAAGAGAAGTTGTTTCAAGAGAACCTGGCTGGTGTGTTTGAGTGGTGCTTGAAGGGGCCGTACCTCTTCCCAAAAGGCAGGGAGAAGGAAAGGAACGATCCTCACCCTGCCAGTTTCAAAAGGACGGTTTGGAGCTCCAGCCCATTTCCGGGAGAAGCTACTCAACGTGCAACATTTAGCAGCGTCTGACACCCAGAAGCCTTCTTACATTCCTCGGCGGTGGGTTCAGTTTTACAAATGGGCAGGGGGAGAGAAGGGACTACTTGGAGCAGCGATTTCTCCTCCCCACCCCAACTCCCCCTCCACTAAAGCAGCTCTGGATGCCCCCACCTCTCCCTCTGCTGTCCTTCGGTCCCTGCCCAGCAGAGACTTGGCACAGATCCAGCAGCAGAACTGGCGACTTGGTGACTTTCTTCCTCTCTTCTGCAGTCCCCAGCAGATGCTGGTTTCTTGGGGAAGGGAGGGTCAGCTCAGCAGATGGCGCAACCAACGTTCACCCAATGGCAGTGGAATCCCCTGCGACCCCATCAGGCAAGCGGAGGGCTGCTGCGTGGCGTGCTCTGCTCCCCACCAGCTCACGCACACAGTCTGGGCACTCCTGGCTTTATAGAAAACCTTCCTTCCGGAACTGCTCCTGCAAGATGTCTCTGTACTCATCAAAACCTCCCTCAATACGCTGAACAGTGCCGTTCCCGCACACCCAGAGCTCCTTGCACACCAACCGGATGAACCTTTCATCGTGAGAAACCAGGATCAAGCCACCCTAGAACAAGAGGGAGGAAGGAAGCCTCACATCACAACTGGGAAGGGTTTAGACCCCAATGTCAGCTAGTAAGCTCTCCTGCTCCCTCATCACAACTTTCTTGCTGTTTGGTTTTTAAGACAATTAAGATCCTCCCTGCCATTGGTGGTTAACTGGATTTCTATTTGAAGGCCTGCTCTGCATTATGATCGCCAAACTCTTATGCAGGTGACAACAGCTGGTTGACCTAATCTGGGCTTGGCAGGATTAGGATTTGGATGAGAGAACTCCAGGAATACCAGGCTACAGACTAGATTGGACTGGTAAATTGGACAAACATCCCAGAAGTTGGCAAGGGCAAACCACCTACAGACTGTTGGGTTGTGGGAGTTCTCTGAGCTTGTGTGTTTCATTTGCAGATGTTTCATCACTTGCCTAGGCAGCATCTGTAATGACATCCCTGCAAATAAAAACCCAAGCTGAAAACTCATACAGTCCAATGCTCCAACCCAGAGCTACATATCATCTCTGAATTGCCCTTACAGATGGTTGAGAAGAACATTACATGGATGCATCCATGAAGTCATCAGGTGTTGAACTTGATTTGGGATCTTTACCTTCATCTTCAACATAAAGCAAAGAATGATAAAAGCTCAGCTAGCTACCCCCAGCCTGGTGTTTTCTGGTCTGCTCGGAAAATGCGGCAATTGCAATTCCAGCATGTCCGGAGAACATCATCTTGGGGAAGGCTGGGAAGGCTCCGCTAGCTACAATGGACTACAAAGTATTAAGGGACAACTTACAGTGTGTTAAACCTTGAGTTAATAGTCCCATTTTGGGAAAGCTTTAAAGGGAAATGTTGTGCAAGACAACGCACAAAAAAATCAAGGTAGCCTTTGGCCCTGCCTGCTCTGATGACTTCATTTTTCCACTTGCCCTTCTGTTTGTTACAGAAAAAACACTACAGCATGGGATTTATGGTGGGATTTAATTGATTAAATAGGGCTATGCAGTGTTTTGTATTCAACCTTCAAAAGTTGCTTTGGAGTGTGAACTTAGCACCTAAGTGCAACACCTTAAAGCAGCTGTGTTTTTCCTTGGGTTTGTGTGACAGGTTGTACAGTCGTGGAAAATGATGTGGCTACTTTAAGCTATTGCAGACATATGCTACACGATCTGAAGTATCTTCTGGAGATCTAATCTCAAGTACAGACCTATTATCAATCCACAACTCTCTCCCCCCAAAAGCCAAACATTTACAATAAAAGAATGGATTAAATGTGCAGCTATTAACATGCTGTACAAAGCTTTACCCGGAATTTGTTGAGTGCTTTTGCTAGAGCTTCAATGGTTTCCATGTCCAGGTGGTTTGTTGGCTCATCCAGTATATAGAAGTTGGGGCTGGGAGGAAAAGAAATTGCAATTACTGTAATCCGATTCTTCCGCAAGAGTTCCAAAGAAAATATCCAACACCAGGCATGGGCAAAATACTGTTCCAGACATGTAACATTCCAGAGAGATCTGGAATATTCAGTTCCTGCCCTAATCGATCTGCTCATTCTGGGCTGGTGATTTTTCAGGAATTAATATTCTGGACTGGAAGCAGTTTGTAATGTTCCACATAACGTTGTTCTGGGTGGAACAGGCCTGTTTTTGGGGCCAGACCATGTTCAGAAGACTACAAACTACTTAAAATTAGGAAGGTGAATTTACAGAAAAGTGCCAGATCACCATCCAGCCAGTGCCAGATACCAAGTGCAAGATACCAGCCAGATCATGAGATCTGGAAAGAAGCGGAGCATTCCAGAATTGTTTGGAACATGCTGTTCCTGGAATGGTAGGGTCTGCACATCCCTATCCAGTGAACAGCCCTGCTGTCTGGAGCCTTCAGCCTTAGGGAGACAAGACATCCTAGAGGCTGCCCAACACAATGAATGCAAGACTCCCACTGGCCATCAACTGAGCTTCTCAAAACACCGTGACTGTCTCCTTGAAGGAAGTTTGGAGGAAGATTGTATCTTGGGCAGATAGGGCACAGCTGAGCGGGAGTCCAAGTGCCTTGGACGTGGAAAATGCGGGTCTTGTCCAAAAACCCGGTCATTCCTATTCACAAGAAGGTTTATAATATGCTCCTACCTGGTGGCACAAGGAAGCCATAGGGATGTTCCCACTCCATGCTAAGGACTACAAAGTCACCCCCAGACTGAGTAATGCAAAAACAATCCCAGCAGGATTACCAAGGCATGGTCATCTGGGCAAAAGCCACTCTGCTCTTCTGTCCCCCAGATAAGCTGGCGACAGGGCGGACGGCCAACTCTCCAGAGACTCCGTAGCACCCCAGCTGATGACGGTACTCCTCCTCTGTCTTCCCTGGATCACGTGGGCAGAAAGAGAAGTGTGAAATTCACACCTAAAAAGTTATTAGGCAAGATAACTAAACCAAGTCTCATTATCCCAATAACCAGCTGTGACTGGGAAGAAGCCATATTGGGGAACATTACTGGCCATGCTGATAAGGGAATACGGGGGTTAAAGTAAACAGTATTTTGAACATTAATTTGTGGCTGGATTCATACAACATCTTAAAATGCATTTTGTTTGAAACATGTTTTGCTGAGACATAAAGGCTTAACAGTAAACCATACCCCATGGTTTACAAACTCAAATGGACAAATTTATTCACAATGGTATGAATTCAGCCACTGTGGTTTGTAGACCATAATTTGTGGCTCATTCAGAGAGATGCAAAAAGTGAGACAAAGGGGCCTATTGGGCCCACCAGCATCCTCTCTCTGCCTCTCAGAGCTTTTTCAGAATAGATGAGCCAAAAACAGAGTAATACCTCCCCCCCACCCCACTTTTCTGTTTCTTAGAGATGTGAAGAGGAACATTTAGTGCCTTAAGATCAGTGCCATAACATCAGTGGCTTTTGGCATATGGCCTCTGACATGCTGGACAAAACCTAGTGTGGCCCACGAATCAGTAAAAGTTGCTGCTGGCTTAACATGTTCCAGGAACCCTGCCAACTGTAGCTTAATAAACTCTGGCTAAAATCCATGTCTTAGAATGAGGTTATAAACTCAAGTCACTGTCTTTAATCTTCAGTGTCCAGTGTTCTGTAAGTAGAGCTGGGTGGGGAAAATTGCTTTCAAGGTTTTCTGATTGTTAACTAACTCCTGGCAAATTACACAACAGGTACTTGGCCATGTAAACTATGAGACTGTGGGAGCTGAAATCTAACAAATTGTGAAAGGGCATGTGGTAGCTTACCTGGAAACTTTTTTGCTAGTAGTTCTGTGGCACTAATGTCCAAATCCAGCTGATCCACGTGGTGCTGGCTGAAATAGCCAATTTTAAGATTTCTGCCAGGTAGGAGAAACCATTGTTACAACCAGAGTTTGAAATGGCCTATTACTGAAAATGCCTAGCTGAAGGAATAACTCACACTTTTGCTAGTCAAATGTGTTCCCCTGGCTGTCAAGGAGAGAATGAGAAGTACAAACTGAACCTCACTTCTGTGGCTTATGGAGACTTACTGCTTATTACTGTTCAGTTAGGGCTGTGGACCATTTCAGGATCAATTCCAAAAAGGGCCTTTGGTGCACATGGGGTGCTGACATCATATCTATCTATAACTCTTTGAAGAAGCTACATTTTCTCCCAGGATCACTTAACAGCAGCAAAGGGCTGCCTCTTTTCCAAGGTCAATCCGCCCTCTGGTGGCTTCCCTCTGCCCACTCCAGCTGAGGGGGTAGAGGTATGGGGGGGAATAGGAGGAGACAAGGCTGGCATTGCTCAGGCCCTTGTGTCCTGCAGCCCTTAGAGTGAGACAGAAGGGCAGTGAAGAAAGGCAGAGGTAGGAAGCAGCAGCAGTGTTGTATCTCCCAGCAAACATTGGCAAATTAAGGGTAGCGCAACTCCCTCAGTGAAGGAAGGAGCAGAAGGAAAAAGGATGCGCTCCTGGTGTAGCTTTGTCCAGCTGTACTGGTGGCGAGCTGATAGGCCCTGGCCTGAGCTGTGATGGTGCTTCAAAGCGGAGCATACGTTGCACCAAATGGGCCGTGCGTGGCCTTTAGCCTGTGAATTCAAGACCCCTGTTCTAGTCCAACGTTCTGAGATTTTAGCAAAAACTTCCTATCTTTGCAGAGAGATTAAAAACATATCTCCAAAGTAGAGATGCAACACAAAACACAGGCATCTCAGGAACCTGGGATACTGCCAGAATTACTTAGCAACAAGTCAGCAATTTTCTACAGTGTGTTCTTTCTTTCCCATTCTACCGTATCTCTGCCAGGCTCCCTTATTGAAAAGCTACCTGTGAGCATGTCTAATCCCTCGCACAGGCGCCAGGTCTCCCATCAGGATCTTCAGCATGGTAGATTTGCCGGCTCCATTTTCTCCAACCTAGGAGTAAAGAATATGTAAATTTCAGAAATGTCTTCCCAAACTCTATTTTAGGGTTCTAGAACTTGGAGGAAGGGGAGAAAACTTACTCTGATGTGTGCATATTTACTTATAGCCTTCTTACTCTGTTTTTTAGTCAAGGAAATGCCCAGAGTAGCTTACTTGCAAGTAATGGAAGAAAAGGATGGGAAGGGAAGAGGGAAGCAGTAGCAAATTCAGGTACTAATTCCTAACATTAAAGAATTTGTTGTAGCCAAATGAAGTGGTGCTGTGGGTAAACCCTGCCATGCAACTGTGCTATTCAATCTGACACCTTCCTTTTTGCTTTTTGGTTAACAAAAGCTAAAATTAAATAAGGTCCCCAAATACAAGACTTCGGGTAGTATGCCAGAAACGGTACACGTAGGCTGAAGTAAAGCTAAACGTACTTGCCAGTTAAAAAATCTAGGATAAGGTAGTTAAATTCAAGCAGAACTGCCAAGCTTTAAGCAACCTGACCTGCAGTTTTTATGAAAAATATGGAGATCAAGCTGCCACGTACCAGCCAAGTTCTTGAGATGTTTATTGTCATCCAAGTCAAACATTACTAGTTTTGCATGAATCTTCCTTACAAGTTAATTGTGAGAATGTTTTTTAATACGTAACTCAAATCATTTTGGAGCCCTTTTTGGAATTTTGAATTAGCATCTGTTGAACATCAGCTTTTACAAGCCAAGAATCTCAGTGTGTCTTTCCACTGATGTCATCTCTGGTGCCTTGGTTTATGTGAGACAATGCCCTTTCACAACTCAAAAAGAATGGGTCTAAAATCTGAGATATTAAGATTATGCTGAGACTGACTGACTTGTCGGGTTTTTGAGAAATATTGTTCTGTAAATGGAATTCTCACTATATTAGTATGTCTTAATCTGGGTGTGCCACAGCTCAAACAGGAGGGCTGTCTTTACATGAGTCCATTAAAGAGCTAAGGGCTGCATTTGCACACCCTGCAAAGCTTGGTTAGCATCCATCTTGGTCACTTTTTTGCGGCTTAGTGTATTATGTAAACCTGCCTGTTGGTTTATTTATGCTCACTGAATGGAGCACTGTGCTACTCCAGAAATGGGTTAGTCCAGTAACCAGGTTAAGCATGTTGTATGAATCCAGACCATAAATATTTCTACTGAGTTGATGAGAACATAGCAATAGTTCTTATTAGGCTGTTCTGTTAAAAACACTTGCAGCATTTAATTTTTCTTGGTCTATCCGCTGATACAAAACAATTTCTGAATGGCTGGATTTTTGTTTGTACCAGTGAATGCTTTATTTCTCCCACGTGATTAACCTTTTGCTGAACATTTCATCTTACCACACAAATGCGGGAGTCCAGGTCAGCAGAGACAGAGAGGGAGCAGAAGATATAGTTATTGGGCTCATAGTAAAAGTCTACTTCATCAAGCTGCAAGATGGGAGGAGAAAACTTCTCAAAGCCATCTGGGAACCTATAGGGAAAAAAAAAAGGCTGGGTAAATGAGCGAAAATGGAAGTGATCTAAAGGCTCCTCATCCCCTCTACTGGATTGGGAGAATCTCCTTTGCACTAATTTTGCCTTATGCAGAAGATATTGTGGTAGGAATACATAGCAAGCGCATTTAGAGAATGTTGTATTTCATGTAATATGTGTATGCACGGCAGAAATCATTTAGAGGCATGGTCTAAGGCAGTGTTTCTCAACCTTGGCAGCTTTCAGATGCGTGGACTCCAACTCCCAGAATTCCCCAGCCAGCATGGCTGGCTGGGGAATTCTGGGAGTTGGAGTCCACGCATCTGAAAGCTGCCAAGGTTGAGAAACACTGGTCTAAGGTGCCCAATACTGCCATTTTGTTGAAGCTAAACAGTCCTACAACTGGACAATGCCTAGAGAGGGGACTGGATGGGAATTCTAGACATTGCCACAGGAAAAAAAAGCTTTGATATTAACTTATCAAATAATGAATTAACTTGATTCAATCCTTATAAAACCCACGTAGGGCAGGCCAATACACTATTATCATTTCTGTCTTGGAAATTAGGTTCAGAGGCTGGGTGATTTGCCTATGAACTGGGTGAGTTCATAGCAGAGGCCAGATTCCAATGAGAGATTTTCCAGTTCCTAGCGCCATCTTGTTAGACATTACAGTACATTACTAGATCACCACGATAGTGGTAGAACTGCAAGGGACCATTGTTGCAGTCTGCTGAAGAGTTATTACTGCTCCACAAGACAAGAAGTTGCAGAGCTTTTCAGCTTTTGGTAGCACTGGCCCAGGAAGATGTAACTATGAAAATGTCAAAGTGAAGAACATGTGGACAATTTACTTTCTTTCCATGCATCCAGAAGATATTTAAATATCCTGCATTCAAAAAAGCCCTTTGACAAAACTTTCCATAAGTATTTTACTGGGCCGTGAAGCCTTCAGAGGCCTATAAGATCAGGGAAATAGCCAAGAAGAAAAGACGCATCTGGTACAAATAGTTTTGCTGTTAACTTGAAGATACCAGGGTCAGCAGTCTGAACCAGGAAGCAGGTACTTTGACAAAATACTCCTGAACATGCAGGTGTCTATGCACTCATTGGCTACTGACAACACACTGTGCATTTATAGACTGACTGATTGGCTGTAACTGGAAGTTATCGATCATATAGGGTTTGCAAGACCAAGAGAATGGGTATTCAGGAAGCAAATAGTGTTACACATAGTCCTTGGTTAACGATAGTAATTGGAACCAGAATTTTGATCACTAAGTGATGTGGTCATAAAACATGATATCACATGACTGCATCGCTTAGCTAGTTATGGCAATCCTGGCAGTCCCCGTTGCCGTCATTAAGCGAGGACCGCGGGTTGTTAAGCGAGGACCTCCTCACAACTTCCTGCTGGCTTCCAACAACCAAAGTTGGTGGGGAAGCTGGCAGGAAGTTGCAAGTCACAGGCAGTTCGCAAGCAGACTGGAAGGCAGGTAAGTGGCTGCTGCTGGGTGACAGAGGATGCGTGGGTGGCTGTGTCAGTGCACGTGAGTGATTTTGGGCCCAGCGGTGGCTGCTGCTGGGCAGGGAAGACTTACTGGAGCAACTTGCAACCTTCCCTGCCAGCTTCCCCATTGACTTTGCTTCTGAGAAGCTGGCAAGGAAGGTTGCAAATGGCAACTATGTGACTGCAGGATGCTGCAATTGTCGCAAGTGCAAGCTGGTTGCCAGGTGCCTGGATTGCAATCATGTGACTGCGGGGGTGCTGCAACAGCCAGAACTTTGAGGACCAGTCATAAGTACCACTCGTTCAGTGCCGTCGCAACTTCAGTCACTGAATGAGTGGTCGCTAAGTGAGGACTACCCGTACTGAGTCTGAGAAGGTAGACAGGAGAATAGGTTTACTTGTGGGTAAGAAGACTTCTGTCATTCCTTTTCTATATGAGACTAGAATGTTGGGCTTCCTCGTGCCCATTAAGATCCACTTACTTCATTATCACCTCAGATTCTTTGTCCACTGGCTTCAGTTTTGGCCTGATAGAAAGAAAGAGACCAATCGGCCTTATTGCAATAAAGAACAGGCATCAAATATCCAACTGCAGCCATTTAGAAGCAGGTAAATTCTCAAGACTGAGCCCTTGGGAACCACCATAACTACTCCCAGATTCAGTGGATTTTGTTACAGAAAAGAGCTTATTCTCCTCTGCAAGTTTTTTTGCCCCTAATTCTGTCTTATAAGTGTAAAAGATCTGAAAGACAGAAAAAAGAGTTCACCAATTTCCCTTGGCTCAGTATGGAAATCGCTTAAGACTATCACCTGAGCCGTTCTTTTTTTATGGGAGGGTAGAATTTTCTAAAAAATTCACAATGCATAACTGTGGGGAGAAGAGAAAGAGAGATGAAGAGAAATTACTGGGCTAAACCCAGTAATAACCCAAGCTAAATAACCATTTGGCTATTTCTAGCTTTCTGGATCAGAGATTCTCAACTTTTTGCATTCTTTGACAGTGGCTGGTGGAACTTAAAATCAGGATCTCCTCAAACAGAAACAAGAAGCCTGTGTTCTCCTATGTTTACCAGCATCCTGTTAATATATTAGTCAGTTACAATAAGGTTTAAAGATATAAACATCTGAAATAATACTGTTGATAAGGTTTGTTTATTGCTATAACTGCAAAATAATGATTGAGACATAACCGGGGCTGAAATTTGTCACAGGAGCAGCCTTCCCCTAACCAAGAAATACCTCCAAATAATGAGAGCTAATTAGTGTAAAATATTATTTTAGTTTCTAAATTTTGAGACTAATGCTGCATGCCATGAGCAGGGCATGTACCTCCATTTGAGAAATTGTTCTAAATCAGCTCCTTGGTCTATAGATCCTGCAATTATCAGTCCTTAGATAGAATTAGACAGTCTACCTAGATGTTCCTTTTTTTTTTTGGATACTCACAGCTTCTCCAACAGCTTGAGTTTGCTCTGAACTTGAGATGCTCTGTTTGCATTATAGCGAAATCGATCAATAAAGACCTGTGGGAGAAGAATTGATTCCCTTATGCAGAAGGAAGCAGCTGCTGCTGCAGAGACACAATCTGGCAAATAAAGCCTGAGTCAATGATCCAAACGATTTATGTGAATGTGCCACAGGGGGTTGGAATAGAAGGATTTTCAAAACTGCACACCCTGACGTGAACTGAACACAATAAGAAATGAGTCAGATCTCCCCTCCCTCTCTGATAGCCAACCAGAGCCTTAGGATGATATATAGTGGAGGCTGAAGAAAGTATGTTCTGTATACATGTAGGTGTAATATGCAAAGCATTATTTATAACGTTCTTATTGCTGGGTGCACAAAAAATTCTAAGCTTTTGGTCTATACTAATGAAGGCACAGGAATATAGCTGAAACAGAATGGAAAAGAGTTACAGAAGCCTCTTTCCCATCTTATGGAGACTTAGAGCTTAATTTGTGACAGTATCAGCTCTCACCATAAATAAATAAAGGCTTAAATTTCCAAGGTGAAGAATTGTTCATTGAAGATGCGTTGCACTCTCTCCACATGCACACACGTACTATCTCAATGGCTTATTCTGAACACAGGATTCTGGCAGACTACTTTGGCATAGCACATTTAATCTGGTCACCAAATTATCCCATTGGGGGTGGGGGGAGGCACTGCACAATTCATTTATTATTTATTGTACACTCTTGTAGCCTGTCCAACTCAAAAGACTCTGGGCAGATTACGACACATTAAAACGATAAAAGCAACAACAGCAATCCAAATGATAAAGAATAACTAATCAATCAACCCTCCGTCAAGATGGATGCCAGTAAAACTAGAAGATCTTACAAAAAACACGAGGAGGGAAGCTTTATGGAGTTCTAATGACAGAGTTCCAAGGGGAGCGCAGGGGCTGTCATAGAGAAGGTCTACCTTCTTGTCCATGTCTCCCCCACTTCAGATAAAGCGGGACTTTTAAAAGACCCTCCCAAGATGCTCTCGTTGGAACAGCAGAGTCAATGAAGACTCTGACATGCTAAAGAGTCTTTAAGAGTCAACATGCTAAACTACCCATCCACCCTACCTCAGAAATCTAACTGAGGTTAAATGGAGCATTTGGGTTTGAGCACCACATTAAGCACATTGTGTAAACTCAGGCACAAAGTAAAATCAGTCAAGACTTCATTCCTCTGCATGCTTAAGGAAAAAAATCCTTGTTTGTCTTCAGACAATGGTTACATAATATGCAGAGAGAAGCATTTGAGAAAAGGTGGTCCCTCTATTGTCTGGTGCCCAGGATAAAAAGCCTTATCTTAAAGATCTGTTTCTTGAGCTACTCATATGGCACTGTTGGATCAGCATCAGCTCCACCCCTAACAACGCCACTCTCTGACCTGGATATGCTCCCGATATTGCTGCTGAGCCTCGTATTCACGCTGCTGGTTCTTCAGCCGCTCTTCTTTGATCTTGACAAAGTTCTCAAAGTCCCCGCGGTAACTGTCAAGCCGCTGCGAGTGCAGGTGGATGACATCTGTGGCCACGGCATTTAAGAAGTTCCGATCGTGCGACACCACAAGGATGGTGGACTGCCAAGTCTAGAAGGGCCCAGAATCAAAAGGTGGCAAGATTAAGGACTCAGCCAGATCCAAAGGTTCCAGGCTAATTCCCTTTAACTAACTCCCAATTGTGGATGGCACGTCTTTGGCTTTCAAATTTTGGACAGACCTGCAAATAGTTTTCCAGCCAGATGATCGCTCTCACGTCCAGCATGTTGGTTGGCTCTGGAAGTGAATGGAAAAAGGTTGTTTTTCCATGAGAGGCACTTCTATAGAAAGGTGACTGTTAAGCACATAGCCCCTTTGGACAAAATTCACAGGGGAAAATTAAAACGAAAGAATGTCTATTGGGTCTGCCCAGTGCTCATGATGCAATGGCCAAATTTTGAATTAAACAGCTTGAAGAAACAATGCCTCAACAGTTCTAATACCCCAAGAAAATGATCAAACAAAGGAAATGAGTGAATTTAACACAGAGATGGCCAGCTCCTTCACAACACTTGCAAAACACTTTAAGGAGTGGGAAGAGCCAAATTTTTTTGGTGGAGATTAGTAAGGTTTTACATGATGAAATGGGTGCCTAAAATGCTGCAAAGGAATCCATTTCCCCTCCTTAAACTTTTTTCCAAATTTGGCTGATTTTCCCCATTTTGGGATGGCGGGTTACTGGGTTAAATGAGTGCCTTAACTGTCCCTAAGGCTTAAGCCTTCAAAGTTATCCCTTACAATATAGGCTTAAAATTCTGGCCTGCTTGTGCCAGAGATGTCATATAGACAACTCTCAGCTGCAAGAAAATTGGCCACACCATCCTAGTGGGTCATATTAATAAATATGGCAGGAATGGTTGTAGCAATGTTTCCTGATCTAAGCAACTTCCAGATGTTGGAAGTGTGTGGACTTCACCTCCCAGAATTCTAAGTAATGGCCATGTGGAAACACTGGGTCAGAGCAACCTGGAAATCAGCAGTCCACCAGGGGGTGGGAAAAAGACTACATAAGCATTCCCTGGAGGATCTTTTGAAGTGGGCTGGGGTACTCTGCTCCACCCCTTCCCTTCCTCCCACGTATTTCCAGAAAAAACTTACCATCAAGCAGTAGAAGGTCAGGTCTGAGGACATTAAAATCAAGAGAAAAGGAAAGGAAGACAGATGTGAACATTATTAGTACAGCAATCATAAATTCTACTTTGGCATTGCTTTAATAGTATATTTGTCACAAAGTTTTCTATGCAACAATCAATATTTTCATCGCCTCCGAAAGCCAATCATAATTAATCCATTCAACTTCAGTTATTTCTGATGGGAACATTCTTAAAATTGCTCATGCCGGCAATTTTTATACAAGTTGGACTTTTATACCATTGCACAAGACTCGCCAAGAGATTTCACTGCTCAGTTAGTCCCAAATTCTGTAGGTGAAAACCTGAAATTTCACAGTTGAAAAAAAGAACCCTGTCCAACTTATAAATCGAAAAACATCATGACAAAAGCATTATAAAAAACTGAATTGTAATTCAACTAAAATGGGGTAATTTGGAAAGGTAGGTAAGAAAGAGACATTGGGTTGGTATTATGCTGACTTTTTAAGTTTCCAATTTTGCGGGAGAAAGGGGTCCATGATTTAAGCATTGTTTTCCTTTTTCCTCTAAATTCTGGAAAAACTTAAAAACTGTAATTATCACCAACTGATATGTACTTTTAGTGTGCAAAAACACTTAACCAATTTTTCTCCTTCGCATCATTATCAGAGGGCTTTTTTCAAAGGGCCTGTTTCCATCAAACGTTTCTATGGGATGAAGCTGGGCAAAAGCCCCCCCACCCAAAGTGTGGCATTTAAGCATTCTTTCGGGGCTGACAGTTGAGACCTAGACTATAGACCAACTTTTCATTTCCTTAGGCCAGTGTTGTCCAAACTTGGCCACTTTAAGATGAGTGGACTTCAACTCCCAGAATTCCCCAGCCAGCATGGCTGGGTGGGGAATTCTGGGAGTTGAAGTCCGCTCATCTTAAACTTGCTAAGATTGAGAAACACTGTTCTATATCCTTCCTCAACACAACTAGCCAGGATTAAGAATTCAAGTTTAGTTTCACTCCATCATCATCATTATCAACCCATTTTCTGGAAAAGATTTGGGGTAGAACCGAGATCCTCGAGACTTACCGGGCAAAAAGGGCACGAGCTAAAGCCAGTCTCATTCTCCAACCTCCTGAAAACTCTCTGGGGAGAAGGAATAAAGCAGAGATCAGTTTCTCAGGGCCAGGTGGACCCCAGTTTGCCTGTAGATACAGAAGGTCGCCTTACATTTCTCAAGGGTTGGTGTCAGAGATGGCCAAGTTCACTTCCCCCTCTATCACAATTGTAATGTGAAGGGACAGCTACCAGGCTTCCTATCTCTGGAAGCGCCCCTCTGTCCCAGCACCTAGCAGTAGGCAAGATCAAAAAGAAAAAAAAAATCTAGGATCCCACAGTTCAAGTCACAGAAGGGAAAAATTCAGTCTTGGGTAAAGCCCACTTACTTGGTTGTTTGTTGCTGCATCTTTGCACTGAAACCCAACCCAGCCAGAATAACAGACGCTCTGTAGGAGGAAAGGAGAGGAAATGTAATTTCTAGATTCCAGAATGTGGGCTAGAAGCTAGCTCTGGATATGACTAAAAGAGAATATGAAAGGCTTTAGGGAAAGCAGTGGAATAAGAACTTGGAGTAAGAATCGATTGGAAGTATAAGTATTCAGCTAGGGGCACTAGCCACAAATTCTTCCTTCATCAAAGCCCTTCAAATAGATAAGGAAAAACTAACGAACAGTAGAAAGAACAGCTCAACATGACCCCTTAAGGCACTATGACTGGACAGCCTTGTGATCCCTCACTAAGTCCCTCTCTTTCTTTCTCATCCTGGTGTTTCTATAAATGGAAAAACCAAAGCAACTAAAGGGGTTTTTTGGCAGGCAGGTTGTCCTTCTACAGCATTCTAAACCTCTGACTTCAGGAAGATCAAAAGTCCATTCTGCTGATTCTGGATGAATGTTTTTTCCTTTAGCAAACCAGAGAAGCAGGTAATTTTCAGTCAGAATTTAGGAGACTTGAGTTCTTAGTGGAACTTTTATTACTCTGTTGATGAAGAGGCTGCTTTTTCCCATGCAAATGTTATCCACAAACTTAAATGCATCAGGATTCACTATTTTGGACCTGAATCTTGCAATTCAGTTTCATTTTTACCAGAGAGTGAACTCAGAGTAACAGGCGGGTAAGTACAGAGCTGAATCTACTCCTACAAAAAGTTTCACCTTACCTTGCAGGGGCCTTGTCTGCCTCAATCTCTTCCAGCCTGGCATAGATTTCTGACAGTCGAGCACCTTCTGTGCCCACTCCCCTGAAAGAAGACAGAAAAGCAGTGTGGTAGTTTGTAGACGGCCAAGGAAAACTGGCTCTGTTCCAGAGGATGCCTGCATCTAAGAGCGTTCCTTGGGAACAAGGTTACCTTCCAGAATTAACCCGGGCAGTCAGCTCCTTTTCCTCCTTGAGTAGGCCCTCACGAACCGTGTCACATTCCAGCACACTCTGCAGGGCTGGTGTATCGTCCCCGGCCACTTCTTGCTCCACGTGAAGAATGCTGATATGTGAGGGGATGCGCAAATTGCGGCTGGCGATCATCTTCAGCAACGTGGTCTTGCCCAACCCGTTTCGGCCTACCAAGCCATACCGCCGGCCATAGGCTAAGTTCAGATCAGCACCTGTGAGGAGGACCCTGAAAGAGAAGAATAAAGGACAACTTTAACCTGTGCATAAAATGATGGGAAGTTTTTGAGACAGGTGTTTGGAAACCTCACTTGTGAGATCACAACCTCACCAGACCTGGTGGGTGGAGCTACAATTGCAGGAAGATGGAGCAATTTGTCTAGAAAGTCACCCCGACACCTAGATGCTCACCGTAATTTTTACCAGTCCAGCATTAATCCTATTCTATGTTCACCTCCGTTCAACAAAAATACTAACATCTTTCTTCTATAATGAAGTTTGGGTTGGACATCACACTAGGACTAACCATGAGTTAGCTTAGAGCAGGCTTTCTCAACCTCATCAACTTTAAGATGTGTGGACTTTAACTCCCAGAATTCCCCAGCCAGCATATGCTGGCTGGGGAATTCTGGGAGTTGAAGTCCACAGATCTTAAAGCTGCTGAGGTTGAGAAACTCTGGCTTAGAGTGTTATATCAAACGAGTCTAAATCACCAGTTCAAAGATGCTACATAGCCATAACGTGAAGACTCACCGCTCACCAAAGGACACATCAAAGTTTTCAATGCGTACATCATAGGACTTGTTCTTGCCCGACATTTCTAGGCGGTTTTCTTTCTTACTGGCAGCTTGGCTGGCAGATGCTTCTTCAAGAACCCTGCCACCCAATACAAAATCAAGAACAACCATTAGGACAATGGAGAGCAATTGCTTCTTCCCATGATATGGAAACTGTCAGTTTTTCCATGTGCAATAATGTAGTTCTCGCCCCTGTTTAGCATTTACACGAAATTGCTGGGTGAGGTCATCTGTTGGCTTGGGGTCAGGTATCACCAGTATGCTAACGATACTCAATTATACATCTTGAACCTGGGCCACCCAAGTGATGTCATCAGTGTCTTGTCTCAGTATCTGGAAGCTGAGAGGGTCTGGATGCTGGCTTAATCCTGACAAGTGGTTGTGGGTAGTTGGGCCCCTCATCTCTGGAAACTTTCCATCTTTAGTGTTGGATGGGGTAGCACTTCCCCACTCAAGACAGGTGTGTAATTTGGAGGTTTTTTTGGACTTGCAGCTCCTGCTCAAAGAGCAGGTGGGAGCTGTAGCCAAGAAGACCTTTGCAGAGATTCATCTTGGGCACCAACTGCTCCCATTTCTGGACTGGAAGCCCCTCCAGATGGTCATTCATACCTTGATTACCTCTTGAGTGGACTATTGCAATGGTGCTGTCCTTGAAGAGTACTTGGAAGTTACAAATGATCCAGAAGGAGGCAGAGTGGGCATTTACTTATTTATATTTATATGCCCGTATAGTAATGGGCATGCCTTGGTACGCTGACCTGGCTCTGTTGTTATACAAACAAGTATACTGCGCAGGTTGTCAGTTGGTTCCCAGGTGCAATTCAAGGTGCTGGTTACCACCTATAAAGCCCTTTATGGGTTAGGGACTGGCTAATTTGAGGGATTGCTCATCTCCAATAGTTTCTGCCTATCCTGTATATGGTACCTGCTGTTTGGATCCCCCTGCCCCCAAGAGATTCATATGGCTTATGCTGTGATGGTTCAAGAAGTCTTTCAAAACCTGGCTGTTCCCCCAGGCCTTGGGATAAGATGGGTGCCAAGGTCCTGTACAATTCTATTTGAATGGAACATGGTGGTGAACAAGGAGAGGGTCTGGTCTGGTCCATTCCATTCCACTTTATGTCAGCTACCCCATGATCTCCTCCACTTCCTTCCCCATAATCAGTGGAAAGACTTATGTATGTCATTAGGAAATTGAATCTGGTTCTAACAATTAGTCCTTGGCAAACCCTCCCAAACGCTGAGAAGCAGGTCTCCCACTCAAAGATGACCACCCCTCACTCACAATGGGCTCCCAGATTTGACGGAATCTCGCTCCTGCTTCTTGCATTGCTTTGCTTTAAGGCGGGCCTCTGCTTTCTCCAGCTTCTTGGCATTCACCATCTGCAATGCAGGAGATGGACAAGCAAGTCTCAGAGATAGCCACCAGCCAGAAGATGTGAGAGGAAGGGAAAAGAAGAGGATGAGCAGGTACCTGGTCTGCTCGTATAACAAGGAGTTTGATTTGGGAGGTTTTGGGTCTCTCTACTGTGATGACAAGAATGTCAACAGAACTGAATTCTGTATCTGTGGATAAAAGGGCCAGGGCGCAACAGCAAAAAGCTGCTGCTTAACGGAGCTGTAAAGCAAGTGTGGGGAGCTGGTGGGGCTCCAAATGGTTCTGGACTACAGCTCCCAGCGTCCCATAGTATGAGCCACACTAGCTGGTTCAACTAAGAGTATTCGCACTTTGCTCCAGAACGTGAGGGACTCAGCTTTGAAACCTACATGGATTCAATTGTTTGGGATCCATAGTAACAAAAACTGCTGCTCTGGTGCCCTTACCGAGGTCTGATCTCTCTTCAATAGGAGTCCTGGCAACAGGTCCAAGTTAGAATCTGCGACCAACAAAAGAAATCTCTTGTATCAAGAATCCCAGCATGAATTCAGACCCTTTTCCCACTTCCTCTCTAAGGAAGTGCCAGGCTGCATATGCAATAAATATGGAAACATTCATTAACTGGTGCACTTAGCATATCAGATATTAAGCTAACTGGTCACCCAACTCCATCTTACCCCAATGTTTCTAGTTTTGGCATGCTGGAACATGGCAGAAACACCCTGCGCGCGTTTGTGTGTTAGAAATCTGTGTAAAGATTTTCCCTACTTCTCCCACCACTTATCATTTTTGTCACTTCCAGAGCTTGCTCTTCCCAGCCTTGCTGGAGCCACAGTGCTCCACTCCTGGTATAGATGGGAACAAAGTTTTCACCCAGTGCAAGGTAACCCCTAGGCTTTCTCTTCCTCAAAATAATTAACACGCAGCCCTCTAAATCTGCTCTAGAGAGATCTCCCATTGCTTTAATGGTAGAAGATCTTTCCTCCCCAAATCCCCCAATTTGTACCACACATGGTAGTGCACAGGCTGTAAATTAAGCCAGGCTTGGAGTAGGGGGCCTGGCTGCATATTGCGCAAGGCTCCCCCTCCTCCTTCAATATCCCTCCCCAAGCAAATGTTGCCCAAGTTTCTTCAGAAAGAAACCAGATCTCCACACCCTGTCTGAACGGCTATAATTTTCTTCCCTGGGTTTGAAAGGACAGGACAAAGGGGTGGAAATATAGAGCTAGAACAAAGAATTGTCAGGCTGTTGCTGTAACTCAACGCTCACAAAATCATAACCACAAGAAAAGGTTGTCCTAAGTTCAGACGGCTTTGAAAGAGTATAAGGCAAGTTAAGATTCTATCACAAGAATTGCCAGATGCAGAGGCAATCTACCACTGAACATTAGATGTGCTTGGGAGGGAATGAAGTCATGCACATTTTGAACATGATAGTGAAAAAAATGCTCTGGATCTCATGTGAGCAGAGTTTCCCTGTGCTATTCATTAAAGCTCCTTTAAGGCTTCTGTACAAACCTGAAAAAAAAAAGGGCTGCTGCTTTAAGAGTCCCATTAACATCAATGAATGGATTCCTTAAAGCAGCTATATCTCCCCCCCCCCCCCCCCGGATTTATTTGATAGTCTGAAAAGGGTTGAGCTGTTTTCATGAAGCACTTTTTTGGGAATCCTTTTCAAAGCACAGAATCCTAAGAGGAGGAAACTCCATGCCCCTTAATGACCTCTGGTTGGTACCAGTAAAGAAATGGGTGGATCCCACAGGCTTCTTACATTCTGAGCCATATAAGTGCAAGAGGCTTCACTGCTGCACTACTCACCATAATTGTCAGTGATCTTAGAAAGCTGAATTGGGGCATCCAGGAGCACCTGCCTGCTGCTCGGAGAGTTTTCATTCTCCCTGTCCAGGTACAAGAGTTGTTAGTTAAGAAGCTCCAGATTCTTCCCCCATCACCTCATCCCATTACTGTGAACCCCTCTCATATTTGGGGATGGCTGTGCAGCCAGTGCAACAACAAGAAGTATCCTGACTTCCCTGGTACTTAATTAAAACAACATATAAATGTTGCTTGGGCTCTAAAATTGTACCCAAAGGGTCTTGGTGGAATCTGGATCTCTAGCGGCTGCTTTATGCATTAAACCATGGCCACAAATGCAATCTTATCTGTTTTCCTTCTCATCCACCCCATTTTAGTCAGAGGCAACTTACAGATGAAGGGTGTTGAACATACGCTGACAGATTGCACGGATGTCCACATCGTCTTTGGAGTCTCGGGATACATCTTGCAAGAGCTCACCAACAGCTTCAAATAGATCATCCACTGACTCAAAATCTGAGCTGCCACTATGCAGGACCCCTGCCAAGGAAACCAACTGTTATGCAAGGCTGAGTCCCACATCATTCAATTTCCCCATGCTGGCTGGGGAATTCTGGGAGTCGAAGTCCACACAGCTTAAAGTTGCTGAGGTTGAGAAACACAGTTTTAGAGGCTTCACTAGCAAAATGGTTGGAAGGGGGAAAGAGTCCCATTCTCCCTAGAGATGACATTTTGCCAGTCCTCACCGCCACAGACGCTGCTCATCTATAGGTTCATCCTGTTTCTGATATTGGGAATAATGGCAATGGAGTGGGATGGGATGATAGGGAGAGAGAGGGTGAGTTAGATCCAGGAGTAACTGCTCAGCCCACTCTTCCTGAACCGGCTGCCTCCAGATGTAGTGGATTACAACTCCCATCATCTTAGTTAATGCAATAAAGCATGGCAAGCAAGCTTCAATGAATATATGGGAACCATCACCCACAAGCAATAAATGTACTGTTTTAAATTTTTCAAGAAATGTTTGCCACATTTCATACTCAGCCATTCATAGCTCTATGAACAGAAAAGGAAATTTCCCAGGATCACATGGAAACTTGCGGAGAGGAATCTGCACACTTCTGGAAAAGATGTGCCTGCTTTAGAGCAGCAGACAAGTGATATATTTGCCTTTCCATAGGCTCTGAAATTATTTTCAACACTTTGCTTAACTGGTTCATATCTCATACAGTTAAACAACAGTGTTTTTTCTCTTCTCCTCATCTTGTAGTGCAGATTTAAACTACAATACTGATTATAAAATAGAAGCTAATACAGTTATTAAATCCAGAGTTAAACAAGTCCAACCATACATATGCTGTTACTTCAGCCACAGTTTAGCTATGTGTGATGTATTCTACCATAATACAAAATGGCACACCTCACAGCTGAATTCATCTCAACAGAAACCTAACTGAAATAAAGGAGACTTACTTCAATGTAAACACATATTGAATTACGGGTGAAAATGAAATATGAAAAGCAATATGCCAGATATTTAGCTGAGAGTGACAGATGAAAACAAAGACTCAGCAATAATTAAGGAACAATTTCATTTAAAAACAGATACATGGTTTTTTATAGCACTCCCTCCCTTTATAAACACATGAGCTTTTCACATTGGTGCTTGCATTTTTCTTACAGAGGGGACAGGCTAAAAATATATGAGAGCATCTACTCTGGAATAAGATATTGGACTTGCTTTATAAGCATCCAGCTAATATTTGCTTACGTTTATCCAGTGCTTTTGAGTATACAAAGCTTTTCACATTTATGACCTACAGTATGAGATAGCACTATTATTTCCATATCGCAGAAGGCTGGAGAGCACCTGCTAAGAGCTGTGAGACCTGATGGCAAAATAAAAGTTAACAGAAGAAATGAACTTACTCTTCCATAAGATGACCCTTGCCCACAAACAACACTTCCAGCAATTACTCAAATATATTTTTAAACCAATTTCCAAGCAAGATAGCTGGAATGGTAGATTACAGAAGTTGTAGTTCCAATACACCTGTTGAAAGGAGGGCAGCCTCTAATCTGAACCAGATCGTCCACTTTTGAGCAGCATTTCCCAATATGGGACCTTGTGGACATGCTGGGAGGGAAACTGACAGAGGTTAAGATACAGATTTTCTTGGGTTGAGCAAACTGCAGACATCAGAACCTGCCTGACCTTGGAAACAAACAGGGTCAGGCCGACATGGATGGGACACTAGCAGGAACATGACAGCTGCAGCGTAGACAGGGAAGTTGAAAAAGCATCTCAGAACAAGTCAGTAGCAAACTATTTCTGTACTGCTGACAAGAAAACTTCATAGCTACATCCATGAAATCATCTGGAATCAAGCTCCTGTATAAAACAAACCTGAGCTTACCTTTCTCATGGACTACCTAGACATGGCTATGTATTTCCTTTAAGTAAGTGATAAATGGTTTGATATTGCCTTCTTCTGGGGTATTTGAATCCAGCCCAAACTCCAGAACTGCTTTTTGAAACAGGGAATGTTGCTTTATAGGTATGGAAAGTCTATAAATAAGAGGGAAGTTGGCTCATCATGATAAAACTCTAAATCTAAACAGCTCTGAGATTCAATGCTTTTTCCTCAGGCCCTGAGTTTCACCCAATAGTCCTAAATGTGAAAAATGTTCCAGGAAGATGAATTTGTTAAGACTCCTTAGATGAGAGACCACTAGGAAATCTCAGGGATGCGTGCAGTCAAACTCAACTGGAAAGGGCTTTTACCAGAATTGGAGCCTGGAGACAAAGCTGCTGCTTCTTCTCTTTGCCTAATTTAGGGCTTCTGCTTGTAAGCAGCCTTACACGCTGGGAAGCGCAAACCTTCGCTGATCTGAAAAGCAAGCGCTTCACCTGGCAAAAGGCGCCCCCCTTCCAGACATGGACGAGTCCAGGGACGCGCTGACCACAAGGGTTCGAATAGAGGCAATGCTTCTAAGAGGAGGTACCAATGCACGGGGGGGGGGGGGATCCAGCAATCTCCTGATCCTCCGAGCCCATCGTGCGATGTTCAAGCGATCCCTCCTTCCCGCCAGGGGCCCAAGCGACCCTTCCAGCAGCGCTTGGGAGGCTTCACCGACCTCGCAGCCTTCGACCCTCCCCAGAAGCAGGAACAGCCACCCCGGGAACGGGGAGCCGAGGTCCAGGTCGACTCCAGGAGCCCAATCTTTCGCCACCTCAGCCTTACCCACCGGTCACGTATTCGAACATCTCTCCGTCGAGTTCCGGGAACTCCCTCCGCAAAATCTCCGCACAGGAGGCCGCCATGGCAGCCCGGCCGCTGGGCCTTCTTCCCTCAGCCGCCAGCCGCCGGCTGTAGCGTTGGCTGCCGCGGTGGTTCCTGGGAAATGTAGTCCTCCACATCAACAGTAGGCCGGCGCAGAGGTTTCTGGGAAACCGAGGCCGGCTCAAGCTGTGGCGGAATGGCGGCCGTTAGTCACGGCTTGCTTTAGAAGTGGCTTAAGTGGACATCAACCTTAATAGCGAGGCGAGGCCTCTCTGTGGACCTCTGCTCATGCCGCAGCTGGTGGCAATTCCTAGTTGATCTGCAAAAGCCAAATAAGGTCAGATTGGTGTAGCGCCTGGATGGGAGACCACTAGGAAAGCCCAGGGCTACTGGCTAAACTGGGAAATTAACCCTGGAATAAGACAATGAGAAATCTCTTGGCAAGAGAATGAAATAAATATGCTCATGAAGTCATCAGGAATTGAGTGTAACTCAGAGCTTTTGGCATAGTAGATAATAATAAATTACATTTATATGCTGCCCATCTGTCTGATGGCAACACCTTGGCTGATTTCCAACTATCTAACCAGGTCAGGCTTAATGCTTGGATGGGAGACCACCAGGAAATTCATAGGTTTATGCTAGACTGGGAAATTCAAAAGGCTGCTCAGAATTAGGCAGTGGCAACCCATTTCCACATTGTTGCCCCAAAACAGCAGTTAATGTCAACTTGGAGATTTTGCCCTTTCAGCTTTGCCTAAAAACACCTGATGGACTATTTCTTCTGGTTCTATTTTTTATTACTTTACCAAACAAGCAGCAAAAAAGCAAAAACAAAAAAAGGGTATATACCTACATAAGCCTTACACAGCGAAGGTTGAAGTGAAAATATGAGTATAAAGCAAAATTTTAAAAGGCAATACAAATATTTAAAAAAGGGAAAAGAAAAAATATAGGAAAAAGCATTCTACTAGACCTCCTTTCCCCCTCTTTTTTCCTCAACTGCTAACGAGCAGTTAAATTAAATTAGCGGTTGGGAATTTATACCATTAAAAATTAAAAATTTTAAAGTATAAATTAAAAATAGTATAAATATTGTTATACTGTGCTTTGGACATCTGTGATTATTGCTTATTCCTATCTGGATCATTCTGATTATTTTTTAAATAGTTTTTCTTTCTCTTCAAAAACATTTTAACTACCTTACCTTGCCTTGCCTTGCTGTGTAGTATCTTGTACAGACAGGAACCATTCTTGTTTGAATTTGGTTAGACTTCTGCTGTGAATATATACAGCCCATTACTGCCTACTCTCCAATTTTAGTCTCCCAATCTTATACTGTCGGCAAGGCTTCTCTTTTCTAGTGTCGCGGCAGATTGATTCTTGCCACTATCAGCTTATATCTTAATAAATTATGGTGCTTTTCATTTATATTCTCTGAGATCATACCTAATAAAAATATTTGTGGTTATATTGGAATTTTGTTTTCAGAATTTTCTGGGTGTTTTGCTTTATTTCTTCCCAGTGCTTTTGAGTCTTTTTGCATAACCATTACATATGGTAAAATATTCCTTCTGGTGACCAAAGGGACCGTAATTGATTTAACCAGCCAACCGCAGTTTTACTGTCATGCCGGTGCGTATTTAGACATGCGTGGCTTAATTGAGATGAACATGTGCGATTGGCAAGATCAACCAGGTGTTGCCTGGTTGACTCTTGTGGGAAGCAGGAAACAGATTGCAAAGCAGTTTGCTCTGGCTGCAGCTGTTGTTGTACAACATGATAAATTAGTGTGAAACAAGCCATGGTTTAGTGATTAATCCCAACAGGCTGGGTTCAAACAGTATTTCTTTCTTTCTTTCTTTCAATTATATGCTGCCCATCTCCCCCAGAGGGAGACTCTGGATGGCTCAACCATAAACCATGGTTTACAAACCACAGTGGCTGGGTTCACTAAGCCTAAAGGAAACCAGCTTTCCTCAGCAGGTGTTGAGGCAGGTTGTACCTCCGGCTCTCTTACCCAGCATTACTCCAATGTTTAGATGATATGATGATGATGATGATGATGATGATGAAGAAGATTGGTTGCACAGTCAGCCAGATGTTCAGACTAGATTTGGCATTTTTATCCACTTATTGAGTCCTTCCCCAGGACCTGGGATAGGCAGATGTTGTTGTTTGATGGTGTTAAAGGGATCATCGCAGGAAATTGGCTGTTCCAAGTAAAGCTGCCTTTTGCAATGGACGGATGGTGATTTTGTCAATGCCGATGGTCCTCAAGGGCTGCTCCAGATGTTTTGGGATTGCACCCAAGGCACCTATAACTATTGGTACTATCTTTGCTTTCTTCTGCCACGGTCATTCTACTTCTATTTGCAGGTCTTTGTATTTTGTAATTTTCTCCAGTTCTTTCTCTTCTATTCCGCTGTCTCCAGGTATTGCAATGTCCACTATCCAGACTTTTTTGTCTTTCTTATCAACAGCTAATTAGGTGGTCCACTGTTTCTTCAGGTTCTTTGCAGAAGCGGCATTTGCTGTCTGTTGCTGTCTTCTCCATTCTGGCTTTGAATGCATTGGTTCTTAAGGCTCGGTCTTGTGCAGCCAGAATTCGCTCCTCTGTCTCTTTCTTCAGCTTTCCTGCTCTTAGTCATTGCCAGGTCTTGTTCTTATCTGCTTTGCCTGCTAGTTTTTTGTGTATTGGCCATGTAGTACTTTGCCTTGCCTTGCCATGTCTCTTTTCTATTCTTCATTTGGTCTTTCTTATAGGTCTGTTTGGTTTCTTTGGTATTCAGTAAGCCTTCATGGTGTACTAGCTTCAGTGCAACTTCTTCACTGTCCTTCAGATAGATAGATAGATGGTGACAAAGATGAAATATCTCTCTCTCTCTCTCTCTCTCTCACTGGAAGCGACTCTGGGCAATTTACAGTAAAAGAATAAATATTAATTAAAATACAATATAATAGTATTCCTACAAATAATAAATATCTTCCAAGATATTGATGGTGAACTAAACATTATTAGGCTCAGGGAGCATCTTCAAGATGCCACCCACCCCCAGGGTTGGTTATATCTCTTCTTGCCCCACATGAATCAGCAGAGCCAGGTCTTTAGTTCTTTCTGGAAAACTGGGAGGGTTTTTCTTCCAATACCTTTTTTTCTCCTTCAATTGCCTGGTGTACTTGCAACAGTCCATGCCCACCTGTGCTCCTTGGTAAAAAGAGTTTATCAACATCGCTGTGTGGATGAAGGGCATGATTCACTGTCATTATTTTTCTGGTCTTCCTATCCAGGGTTTTCAGTTAAGCTTGAGTCTAGTCCACTCTTCCAGCTGTCTATCTAATGACTGGTATTGCCCAGGTGTTAATTGCCTTGATGGCATTTCCTCCACTGAGTTTGGACTTTAAGATCTTCTTCACTCTTGTGGCGTATTCGCCATTAATCTTCTTGACTTCAGTGTGCTTGATGTTGTCAGCCTGAAGGATGCCCAGGTATTTGTAGTGATCTTCTTCATCCAGACTCTTGATGTTATTTCCATTGGGCATCTTGATTCCTTCAGGTTTCACTATTTTTCCCCTGTTGATGGTAAGGGTGGCACATCTATCCAGTCCAAACTCCATTGCAATATCTTGGCTGTATATTTCGACAGTGCTGAGTGGCGATTCCATCTCAGATGGAAAAAAGGGCATTGGAAGAAAAACCCTCCTGGTCTTCCAGAAAGAACTGAAGACCTGGCTCTGCTGACTCGCGTGGGGCAAGAAGAGATATAACCAATCCTGGGGGTGAAGAAGAATCTTTCTTCTTGAAAGAAGAATCTTTCAAGGAGACTCACTATCACCACTACTGTTTGTCGTTGCAATGATTCCTCTGTCAGCAATACTGAACAAGTCAGGCCATAACTATCAAACATCAAAAACATCTGCCAGGTTATCCCACCTTCTTTACATGGATGATCTGAAGCTGTATGGAAAAACACCATCTGTTATTAACCTCTCACAGTCTATCACCATTGACCAGCAACTGTGTCTTCCATTGTGTCATTGATCTTTGCCCAAAACTTCTGATGTTTCTATTGACTCCTGTTATTTTTAGGCACTTGATTATCCAGGCATGTGGCAGGGAGTCAAATGCCTTCTTGTAATCAATCTAAGCTTCATTCAAGTTGGTCTTCCTTCTCTTGTAGTTTTCAAGAGAATCATCTTGTCAATCAGGAGCTGATCTTTTATTCCTCTGCTGTTTGGGGAGGTTTCCTTTCTCCTCAGATGGAAAGAGCTCGTTTTCAACTAGATGCTGTTGGACTGTATCAGCTATCACACCAGTTAGCAATTTGAAAGTTGTTGGCAAGCAGGCAATTGGCCTGTAGTTGCCTGGTGCTGCCCCTTTTGTTGGATCTTTCATTATCAGGTAGGTTTTGCCAAATGCTAACCAATCTTCAGTTTCACCTCCTGGCAGCATGTTGTTAAACTGCTTGGCAATGACTGGGTGCAGAGCAGTCAGATGTTTCAACCAAAAACCATGCAGTTCATCTTCACCTGGTGCTGACCAATTCTTGATCTTCCTTGCCCTTTTCTCCACCATTTCTGCTGTTATCACTAGTTCTTTCATTTCAGCTTCTTTTTTATTCTAATCCACCTCCTTTATTCAAGCTGCATTCTTGTTGTATTTCTTTGGGTTGTCCCATAGCTGCGCCCAGAACTGCACTGTTTCTACTTTGTCAGGTGCTGACCCTCCATTGATGGATTGGTAGAAATGTTTCTGATTCAACTGAACTTGGAGATTCTGCCTACAGTGTGCTATTTAAGCTTCAGATCTGTTGATCTTTTTGGCTATGGCTGTTATTTGCTGCTTTATTATTTCCAGTGCTGCTTTGATCTTCTTTGTTTTTAGGTGATATTTCTTGATCAGGTATTCTTTGGTCTTCTTGTTCTTCAGCTTCTTTTCATTCATCTCTTCTAGCTTGCTTGCATCTGATCTTAGCATGCTGATCTTATTCTCCAACCTGATCTTCCGTTTTGGTGTTGCACTGTTTGGCTTTTTTTCTTGTTTGTTGATTTTGCATCCAAGATATTCAGTTATAACTGCAGCCGTGTTGTACGTTAATAGGTTTGTTTTTTGCAGTGAGCTGGTGCTTATATTTAATATTACAGTATTGGCATCTTTTAATCATTGTGCTAGCTGTTTCTTTGTAACAAGTTTCAATGCAGGCAACCTTATTCTGTTGTTTTTGTGCTGTTCTAGATGCTCAGTTATTCTTTGTTTCAATTCCTCTTGTTTTTTGGTTAGAGGGGTTTGTTCTTTCTGAGGAGAAGGCAGAGGAGAGGATGCCTGGTTTGGGAATGAAAACAATTCAATAGCGATGCTGGCTTCCTCTACTGCCGACTCCCCCTGGTTTGCCTCTACAGTCTGAGCTACTTCTGGCGAGCCTTCGATTTCTTTGCCCTGGGTAGACCTTTGCAGTTCTTCCAATTCTACTTCTGTGAATACTTTATTTTGTGTTATAAATCAACACTGATCTGCCAGCCTCTGTACTGTTATCTCTGATTCTGGATGTTGTTCTTTCCAGAAGTGACGCATTCTTTTCAGATATCCTCTTCTTGTTGGACTTGATTTGTAATAGCAGATCATTATTTCTTTGTTTTCAGTCTTTGTATATTTGCAATGCGTAAGCAACTTTTCTTCCAGTAGTCCTGCAGCTGCTGGCCCTGGTTGCTCAGCCAACAGTCCTGAGTCCTGTAGCCACTTGTCACCAGATGTCCAGGAACTAGAACACCTAACATGGTCCTTGTTGACCTGGGCAGCGACGGATCTGGTATGGTGTTCTATAAATTACATCTCACCATGTTGTTTATGGGAGAGACACTCTTTGTCTGGCTCCTCTGAAGAGACCTGTCCAGTATGGTTGAACCTCTGGCACAGCTCTCATCCTCCTTGGAGCATGCAAGCCCCACAACCACACCAAGGTAGTGCCTCACTGGGGGATGATGACGACGATGACGACATTAGACGGCCCTTGGAATGGCTGCTTTTGTTGGTTGCAGAAATCAGAATTTGAAACCAACCAGTTAATACAAAATGGGGAGTGGCAGCTATGCTTAGTTCACACAGGGTGCTGCAGGTAAACCTCTGAATTTGGTTAAAGGGCCATGTGCAGTGAAGTGATAAGATGGTAGATTATACTATAAAAACAGGCTACATAAGTGACATTGTATGCCTCATAATGTCATTTGTGTGATAAAATCACGATACATGTTCCCTTTGCTGCCCCTGCAGATAATCAGGGTGTGTTTGCAAATGCAACGTCAAAGGAAATCTTTAGGGTCATGAGAATGAAGTACAGTAGATCTTCAGAAAGATCAGAAGTCAGAAAGTAGCTATTATCCTTCTTAATTTTATTCCAATAGAGGTGAATATGTGTAGCTCAGGGTTGAACGTGGAGTCCTTGGGGTTCTCTGAGCTTGGTTCTTTTCTTGCAAACGTTTCATTACCTGGCTAGGTAACATCTTCAATGCTAAAATGGGATGGGGTTTGCTCTCTGTTTATATACTGTGGCATGCCTTGCCAGTGTTGCTGGGGGTGGGGGTTTTGTTTTGCTCCTCTGGTAGTTCCTTGATTAGAGTATTGTTTACTGCTTGATTGTGTGCCTGGTGGTAATCTCTGCTTATCTGGGTGATGATTGCTGGTGAGGCGATCTTCTGGTCTTTTGTCTCTTCTGAATAGTATGTAGATGCTGTTAATCTCTATGTGTCTGTTAACTGCTGCCTTGTCTGAATACCAGGCTTCCAAGAATTCTCTTGCATTTGGGGATTTAGCTTGGTCTAAAATGCTGACAGTTTCTCAGTTAAAGCTATGGTTGAGTCTGTCCATGTGTTGTGAGATCGAGGAGTTCTCATCGTGTCTTCTGACTGCTAGCTGGTGCTCGTGGATGCGCTCTGCCAGTCTTCTGCCTGTCTGTCCTACATAGTGTTTGTTACAGTCCTTACGCTGTATGTTGTAGATGACTCCTGTTTTTTCTTCTTGGGCTACTGGGTCTTTTGGTTTAGTTAGGGTATAGTGGAGTGATTTTGTTGGTTTATGTGCTACAGAGATGCCATATGGTTGTAATAGTCTGAGACGTTTCTGATGTACAGCAGTGTGATCCTTTTCATGGCTTGTGTTGGTTGTGTTGTAGTAGGTTGAGTGGTCAGGCACTTTTTGATAAAATTACGTGGATATCCATTTTGTTGGAAGATGTACCGGTGGTATTTTTCTTTTTTCTGCTGTTTTGGGCTGCTGCAATGTGTTTGTGCTCGCTTGAATAATGTTCTTACACAGCTCCTCCTGTGGGCAGTTGGGTTGTTACTTTGGCAATGGAGTACTTGATTGGTGTTTCTGATAAACTTGGGTTTCTGTCAGGCCTAGCCCAAGGAACTCCAAGAGACAATGCCGATTCAGTCCAGCTATGTTTATTAGCTACAACCTCTAGCAAGAATCTTCCCAGACTAAAACCCCAGTTCCCAAAGTCCTCCAGCCACAACAGTGTGAATTCCTCAGGGAGGTGCCAGTCTCATCCTCTTGTTCCTCCCACGCTGTTCTGGCGAGCCAAGAAAATGTTTATCTCTCTGAGCCTGGCCTTCATAATTCCATTCCATCACGTTGGCTTTTAAGAAGGCTTTCAAAGTACATCCTTTTCAGCTGACATTCAGTGTCTTGCCAGCTTTTTAAAGCTTCAGATGGTTGATGTCTGACATAGCAGTTCCTAACTTAATTTTATGATGAGATTTCAGCTTTTGCACACACACATCCCCGCGGCAACTTTGGTAGAGAAAATCGAAAGAAGGAAAGAAAGGGATTGTTAGGCTATTAATTCCAACTGGTAATTGCTGAAATCAAAGGAAACGTGTTTTGAATTCCAGGCAGCAAGGAGCAAAATGTTCACAGTTTCTAATTTACTGTTGTTTCCTCTGTTGATGGGTAGCGTGTTGCTGTTTTCTTCCTCTCTGGTGACTTTTATTCCTTTGAAGATGTTGTTGATGGTTTCATGTGTCTTCTCTAGTTGTTCCCCAGTTGTTCCCAAGAATTAAAAATAAGATCCTCCAAGATACAAAGGAAAGAGGTGGACTGGGATTACCTGATTTTAAATAGTATTTTACTGCCTGCTGTCTGGTTTGGATGAAGGTGTGGCTGTTGTTAAGAAATAAGATACTTTTAGATTTAGAAGATCATGGTCTGAGGTTTGGGTGACATGGTTACTTGATAAAGTTAAAGTAAATATAGCTTTTAAAAATCATTATATTAGGAATGCCATACTACGAATATGGGATAGATACAAACTGAGACTATGCCTGAAAATGCCTTTGTTGGCCTCAGCTGAGGAAGTGTTTGATAGAAAAGAAACAGTGGGTAAAAACAAATGGTTAACATATAAAGACTTGCTAGCACAGGAAAATGGTGAGCTGAAGATGAAATCAACAGAATAATTGACTGCAGAGGGATTTAGTTTTCAATGGTTCTTATATGTACAATTAAGAGAAAGATTAATATAGATAAAAAAAGTACCAGGAATAGAATGTGATAAAATGGAATTTGATAAATGAATTATGTATGAATGATGAACATGTGATCGCTAAAATCTATAAACTTTTGTTGAGAGTTGAAGTGGAGAAAGAGCAAGTTAAATAATGTATGGTAAAATTGTCCAAGAATTTTGGGTATAATATTCAAATGGATCAATGGGAGAAAATGTGGTTAAAAGGTGTGAAATTCACATTGTCTTACAATTTAAAAGAAAACTTTAAAAACGATGTACCATTATTATATGACACCAGAGAAATTGTCGAAGATGTATAAAGGGACTTCTAATCACTGTTGGAAATCTGAAAAACATAAAGGAACATTTTATCATGCATGGTGGACTTCTGAAAAAGAGAAAAGATAGTGAACACAAATATATATGTGATCAGAGAATTTTAAAAATTAACATTCAGTTGAAACCAGAACTTTTCTTATTAGGATTTATGGACCTAACTAGAAAAGGCTCATGGACGATCAGTTTTATATATGGTAACTGCAGTGAGGCTATTATATGCCCAAAGTTGGAAGACCACAGAAACACCAATAATGGAGGAATGGATTGTGAAGATGGCTGAGTTTGTAGAAATGGCTAAACTGACTTGTTTGATTGAGGGGGGAACTACAACTACTTCTATAAAAGACTGGAAACCCTTTATAGACTTTTTTGCTGAAAATGGATGAAAATGAACTGCTGATTTTGGGATGTATTGATTAAAAAGGTTTGTTTATGGGAAGAAGGGAACTATGATATGCAATATGGGAGGGTGGAGATGGTAACTGCTAATGTTTGTGACTGCTGCAAAGAAGACCGGAAGTCGCTTCTTTAGATATCGTTCCTTTTCTTGCTTTTTTGTTACTCACTTCTTGTTTTACCCTTTTATAATCTTTTCCTGTTTCCATTTCTTCTTCTATGTTTCTGTATTTTTTTAAATCTTTGCAAAAATTTCTTTTAATGAAAATTGTTCACAAAAAAGAAAGTAGCTATTAGAAAATCAGAAAGATGTTTCAATAATAAATAATAATAACAATAATAATAATTTATTAAACTTCTGTGTCACCTGACTCCCAGTGACTCTGGGTGGCTTACAACAATCAAGCAAATTACATTAAAACCAATAAAAGATAAAAGATGGCAAACATGACAGATCGGATGGTGAGCAAGGGGTCTCACTTTCCATGTACATGGTATTTTCTTTATTCAATAAAAAGATACATTTCAGCAAAGAATGCGAGAGAAAGGTATAGTATAAACTCTAAATAATGGTGTAATTTTTAATCAGAGAAAAAGTTCTGGCATGTTTATATTAAGCCACTAGATGGCAATGTGGGCTTGCTTTGGGTGTGCATTTCATTTCCTGTTTCATTAGCCCACTGTAGTGCCTATGTATCAGTAAGCTATATATAAACTGGGGCTTAAGATTCATAAAGATCAGGTTTCTGTGACATGTTAGATCAAAACCAAGCAAAGTCACATATGTTGTGAACTCAGTAAGCAAACCAGAAATGATGGATTGACAGTAGGCTAAGCCAGTACCAAGTGACATTGTTGCTTAACATGATGAACAAACCCAGTTTCTTTTTTTTCCAATCATTTTTATTGGAAAAAAAAAAGAATTAGAAGACAGTACAAACTAAACTCAGAAAGGAAAATAAAAATAAAAAGAGAATAGAAAGTGCGAGCGAAAAGGAAAAAAGAGGAAGAGGAAGAAATAAGAAAAATAAAAAATATTTAAAGAGGTGACTTCCAATCTTCATCACAGGAAGTACAAACAGACTATAATTCTTCATCCCCTATAAGGCTACATGCAAGTATCTCTTCTTCCCCTAGCCCATCCCTTATCCATTTGCAAATCCATAAATCATTAACATTTCAGTCCTAGTGTCAGCAGAATTTGATCTCTCTTCAGTTTTTCTTTTTCCCATCTCAAAGGTTTCTTTGAGGCTTTAGCAAACCTCTTTTGCTAATCCAGTAAGCAGGTCATTCTCTTGGTTTGTCATTTGTATTTCTACTTTAACTCTCATCTCTGTCTTATAATCCATCTTTTTTTTAATTTTCTAGTATTTCAACAATTTCTTTATATTCTAATATTTATATTCTAATATTTCTGCATTTCTGAGCAAACTCAGGGAGGCAGTGAAGGACAGGAAGGCCTGGCGCAATATGGTTCATGGGGTCACGAAGAGTCAGACACGACTTAACGACTAAACAACAACAATTTCTGCATCAGATGAAGTTTGTTTCAGCTCTTTATCCTGTAGATCCTCCAAGGTATTCCCTTTCACATTTGTCATTTCTTCTTTAACATCTTTTGGACATAGTCTATCCATAGAAGCAGACATCATTGCTGACATCGTAGCTGCTAGTTTCAGTCCCCATTCTTCAAATATCTCATGAAGTATTTCAAATGTCATATTTTCTGACATTTTGTTTCAATGCTGACCAAAGAAAAAAAGCAAAGCTATCTCTCTTTTTTTTCTTTTATGCCTAGAATTAATACCCTTAGGGTCTGATTTCTGAAATCATAGTCTCGAATTTCTGTTATGACTTAAGGTAGACTAAACAATTTAGTTTCCATGAAGGTGCTGTTTATTTATATAATTATTTCCAAAACCATATAGCGAAAGTCCTAGTATTCCAAATTTGTCTGCTCCTTAATTTGTTTACAACTTTCTTGGATTGAAATCTTATTTAGCTTTTTGCTGTTTATTTCAAATTCTTTACATTCTTACGCTTACGGTTAATTTTTCTTTTATCCTGGAATGAAGGTAAACTTACCAGGTGGCTTTGCAAACTGGTCATTTTGAAGATCCCTAATAGCCTTAATTAAATAGATAATTTCCAAAAGTGATTAGAAAGTGAGGTTAGTGAACTCAGTGTCCTTTAAAAGGCTCTGCTGTGGCTGTGAGCGTGATGGCTTTCCTTCTTCTCCTGGTGCTCAAACTCACAGGAAACTGCTATCTTGCACTCTCTTCACGAGGAAGAGCCATCCAGAGCACAAGTGGACAATCTCCCAACTTCTTATCTGGAGAGATTCCGTGGAACTGGTCTACTCACTGGTCCTTCAGTTGTGGCTGTGACATCGTCTCAGCTCGTTTGGAGATGTGCTAGCTTGCCATTTCTCACATGGAAGTGTCATGAACAAACACAGTTTCAAAGAAGTTTAAAAACTGAAGATCTCCTCTCCAACACAATTGGGAGGAGTTTTTTTTGTTTTTGGAAAAACAGATTGAAGCCAGGATATTATCCCGGATACCTTTAAGGAAAGCTGTGTAATACATGTTGCGTAAGGGGAACTTTTCCCATTCCAGTTCTGTATACTTATTTCTGTCCTAAGACGTTATCCTGTGTTTTTCTTAAACGATTTATTTTATCTGGTCCCAATACAAGCTTATAGATTAGGAAGACCCCTCCATTTTGCTGTTCCATGTTCCAAATTGAAGGAAATTTATGAAATTTTTAAAGGTTTAGCTCCTGACTTCAGTATTTCTCTCTCCCTCCACCAAATGTTTGAATACAGTGACCATCAAACCAAGAAAACGTAGACATTTTGAAAACAATTTTTATTTATGAAACATGATTGATAAACTAACGCTTGAATGAGAACAGCTCTCCTCTGAAATGAACATCCAATTCAATAAATCAACCCCAGAATATATGAAGTGAAGAATCCACACAAAACACACTACATAACTTGGCTTTACACCTGTATTAAGCCTCAGTGTGGTTTGTGTAGTTTTGGCTTGGTATGTTGCATGAATGTACTTCCTTTTTAAAAATCTTTGCCCTACGAATCTGGAAAGTATCATCTAAAAAAGGTATCTGGGATGATTTTATGGAGAAAAGGAGGCTCCAGAATCACCACTGTGCCTGGACTTTTATACAATCATGCCACTCCTCTTCTTCAGCAGGGGGGGTCTTTCTCAAAAACTTCCCAACACCTTGTGGGCTTGAAAGGATGTGGCCCTTCCATACATAAGGAGCACCATGATCATGTGAGGGTGGATCTGGCCATGGTTAAGGACAGCTGGGGAACTTGTGGGGAAGAAATGGTGAACTGAAGACAGCTCAGCTAATAGTGAAGCGGACTACCATGATGGAATGAAGAGCCGGCGAGTGGACCGGCTTTTCAGGATTCCTCTTCGGACAAGGGGATCGCCCACAAGTGCTCCAGACAGTTGCTCCTTGTGAGGAGATCACAAAACAGTGGTCTCTGGCAGGTTTAGAGCTTGGGAGACGAGGGAATAGCCCTCTTGCTGAAACCACAGTCAGTGCTTTTAAGGAAACTGGGCTTGCTTACTTCCTTTTCTAATTACTTTCCGAAATTGGTTGTTAACTGCTTTTCAGCTATAAGGAGCCTAAGGATCAGTTTCCTTCAATCCTTAGTGAAAGAAGTTTTAAATACAAGTTTAAGGACTTAAAAAAATTCTGTTTTGGAATAAACAGCAAATGGTTGATTAAAATTTTGATTTTAGAAAGTTACAAATGGACTAAGGGTCCAGATAAATTTGAAATAAGATTTTGGAATTAATTATAAGAATCCTTCCCATGAGAAAATGCTTTTATTTTGAATTCTTAAAAAAAAAAAGATAGGATGGGACTTTGGAGTTTGGACACTAGAGGGAACTAAAAGGAACTAAAGATTACAATTGAAGGAGAAGAACATTTCAATTTGATTTACTAATACAGAATGGAGCAAAATATTTTAATGTTCAACATATTGAAGGGTATTTTTGAACAATGCACCCAGAAGTTAATTTTAAGACTGCCTGCCTCTATAGATAGACTGTGTTTAAAAGATGTTATCTAAGAGGAACAAGTTTTACTGGACAAGACTGAGACTGATCTGAAAGTATATTTAAAAATGACAAGCTACAAGAATGATATGGAAAAAGATGCTATATTGGATATACAAAAGAAACCCGCTGATGTCTTAGTAACGAAAAGGGATATACAAATCACAGACCAAGAGAGTGACCTAGATAATCTTCCTATACTGAATTTACAAAAGAGGCTTGTTAAAGCTTTAAAGAATTTTATGAGAAGGACAAAGAAAAAATGAAATCAAGTTTTAGGACATTATTTGAAGAGATTAAAGATCAAGATTGTTAAAGGTAAAAGGAAGGAATATAAATTTGGTTTATTTGAACAAGGTTAAAATAAATATGTTATCTCTGGTAACCCTTAATGGACTTTTGCTGATTAGAATGACAAATGACAACGTTTTAAGGATTTGTCTATAGATAAGAGATGGGATATGGAAAGATTATTTGTTGTATTTTAAGAGAAGTTGATAAGTTACTAAAATTGCTTATACTTGTGATGAAGGGGGAAGTCACCTCTTTATATATTTCTTTTTTTTTCTTTACTATATTTTTATTTTTTTCTTTTCTATTTTTTCTATTTTTTTCTTCTTTTTAGTCTGTATTAGTTTTTTTTATCGTAATTTTTAATAACATTACTATTAATTTTTTTTTAAAAAGGGCAGCTGGACGTTTCCACATTATTGAGTTGGAAAGCACTTTGCCAGCTAATTTAATGTCCCTGAGGTGGCATAAAGTAGCCAGCATAAATCTGCTCTGTTTAGATAGCTAATCTGCCTTGTTAATGAGTACTCCTAGCCCAAGAGTTTATTGCAAGTTTTGTAAAAGTGCCGTGATTGCTGGATTTCTCTCCTGGTGGGAAAAATGTCTGGTCATTGTTTTTCCTGATGTTTGGTGGGTCTAGGACTGGGGGATGAGGCAAATTTTGACAGACAGCTAAAGCGTTGGGTTTAGCCATCTTTCAGAACCTGATCTCTCTGTGTGTAAATATTCTCTTCTGCTATACTGGGAATCCCCTTTCCATCTGATGGATCACCTGCAGTGCCTGATCCATGGTGTCCGTGTGTGTGTGGGAGGATGGGTCAGCTCTTCAAGATAGACCAGACTTGAACATCAAAGTCATAAATACTAAAACTATTTTTTATTATAGGGTTACAGTAACAGAATCTTGCAACTTGGAATGCGCCTCCCCCTTCCCTGCCTTTATGTTCAAGAGAACTAGGGAGGGTCTTGTCTAAGATGCTTTCTCAAATTACATTTCTGCTTTGGACTCAGATTTCTCTTATTTGACCATTGACTTGGCCGCGGCTCTTTTTCCTGTTGCTCGAGGTTATTCTCACAGCCCATTACAGGATGAGGGAAGCTGCCCCATTATCAGGCATCCTCACTTATACCAACCCCTAACTATCCCAAGGATCACTTCCCAGTTTCTGTCACTACACCAGTTAAGTGGGTGCAATGTTGTGATGGGTCCAAAATGAGAGTATTCAGTTGTTGAGATTTCTGTGCAAAGCTCTGTAATTGTAATGGGTAGAAGGGATAACCTTGAGGAACAGGAGGAAGCCAAGACAACAGCTCACTCCCCAATGAGATACAGAGATATTTATCCATGTTTGTCAGGCCTAGCCCAAAGAACTCCAAGAGACAATGCCAATTCAGTCCAGCTATGTTTATTAGCTACAACCTCTAGCAAGAATCTTCCCAGACTAAAACCCCAGTTCCCAAAGTCCTCCAGCCACAACAGTGTGAATTCTTCAGGGAGGTGCCAGTCTCATCCTCTTGTTCCTCCCACGCTGTTCTGGTGAGCTAAGAAAATGTTTATCTCTCTGAGCCTGGCCTTCATAATTCCATTCCATCACAATGTTGTATTTTAAGAAGGCTTTCAAAGCACATCCTTTTCAGCTGACATTCAGTGTCTTGCCAGCTTTTTAAAGCTTCAGATGCTTGATGTCTGACATAGCAATTCCTAACTTAATTTTATGATGAGATTTCAGCTTTTGCACCCCCCCACACAGAAACTTTGGTAGAGGATGGTGTAAAAATCAAAAGAAGGAAAGAAAGGGATTGTTAGGCTATTAATTCCAACTGGTAATTGCTAAAATCAAAGGAAACGTGTTTTGAATTCCAGGCAGCAAGGAGCAAAATGGGATTGTCCCTCTGGTTGTCCTTGTGAACTCCTTGAAGGCATCTGCTGGGCCTTCCATGATACAGAATGCTGAACCAGTGAGGGCATCAGGCTGGCCCAGTAGGACTCCTCTGAGATTTGATCTTTTTTTCTTATTATCTGTGTCATCAGACCAGTCCTCTGATAGCAGGACGCGGGACTCTTGGGACAATTAACTTCCCACTACTTGTTAAGCTATGAAACTGAACAGGCATACTTTTATATATCTGATCTTGCAAAATATAAAGGAACACATAATCAAAGCCTATTTCCAATTGTACCAACCCCCCAACTCTCCCAGACTGCTTAAGAAATCTCACGTGATATCAAGCACGTAGTCAATACTTAGAGTTGATCTTAATTAACTTAATTGTCCCAGAATGCTTGACTACAGCTGGGGCTGGATGTGTCTTTTCCCAGCTCAGATTGATATGGCATCGTTATATGAAACTGATGATACTTCTTAGCTAAATGATATGTGTTCTATTTCGATGAACACAACTGGCTCTCTGTGGGGCAGCATTTGCAATGGATCACACAGCTCCAATTTCTATGGAAGGAAGAAGCAAAGCTTTTGGCTGGAGCTGCTTGTTCAGCATATAACTCCTTGCTTAGCATTTAATTGGGGCATGGGCCCAGAGGTATCTGATGTGGTGCAATAACGAAAAGTGCATAAGGATATCACAGTGACCTCACAACGTCACCCCCAAGTGCATTAGGTGAGAGTTTTGTCATGGTGCATGTTTCATTACCCCACAGATACCTACCATGCTTGGGCCTTTTACAAAATGTGGGTAAAATTTGAGGCCCTTACACTTTGGGATTCCGTTATCTGAATAACATTTTCCGCTGTACGATCTGCCGAGATCCTCCATGGAAACTTTCTTAATTGCCTCATGTTCAACAGTTCTTGGAGCTTTGTCAATACAGTGGAACCTCGGTTTATGAACTTAATTCGTTCCGTGACTCTGGTCGCGACCCAAATTGGTCGCGACCCGAAGCAAATTTTCCCATAAGGTTCAATGTAATTACCGTTAATCCGTTCTGGCGTGGAGGACAGGGAGGCAGCTATTGCTTGGAGGGAGAGTCCCCCTCCCTATGACCACGTGTCGGGTGGAAAATGGCCGCGGATCACGTGTCAGGGGCAGAAAAATGGCCACGGACCACGTGTCGGGCGGAAAAATGGCCGTGGACCACGTTTCAGGGGCGGAAAATGGCCGTGGACCACGTGTCACGGGCGGGAAAATGGCCGCGGACCGGGTCACAGGAGGGAAAATGGCTGCAGTTCCTGTTCGTAACCCGAGGCGGAGTTCGCGAACCGAAGCAAAATTTTGCGGCCGGAGCTGGTCGTCACCCGAAAAGTTCGTGAACAGAAGCGTTCGTAACCCAAGGTTCCACTGTAGTTATTATTTTTATTGTTATTTATTAGATTTAATATAGCCAGCCACTCCAGTGGACTCTTAAAAATACAATACTAAATTAAAACAATTAAAAACCTAAAATGAAATAAGACAGCCCAGACTAAATAGCCATTAAAACAAAGCATGACAGACCCCCCCACACACTAACTCCAAGCCTGGGACCAAAGTCAGGAACTCCAGGAGAGTGGGGGCCACCCATATCTCCGGGGGGATGCTGCTCCACAGGGTGGGGGCCGTGACAGAGGAGACACACTTCCTAGGTCCCGCAAGATGGCAATATTTAATAGAAGGGACCTGGCGCGCACCCACTCTGCCCAAACGTACTAGGCAGGCAGAAAGAATGGGAGAGAGGCGGACCCCCCAGGTAACTGGTACAAACCACTAGTTGTACGATTGAAGCCTGGAGCTTCCTCTTGTGCAGTGTTGTCCAAACTTGGCCACTTTAAGATGAGTGGACTTCAACTCCCAAAGTGGCCAAGTTTGGACAACACTGCTCTTGTGGTTTCATAGCACTCAGCATATGCCAGAGGCCTTTCTTTCTTTTTAAGAAGGTTTTGAATACGCTCAGCTGTGTAGGCAGTCCTAGGGTCACTTGGGGCAGATCCGCACTCTGTGCTTTCCCTCGCCAGTAGGGGCCACCTGCTGCTCCTTGAGAGCCGGAAGGGGAGGCGTTGTCCTCCCGCTGCCAGCCGTGGCAAATGCATCCCTGTCTGTGTTCTGGCACTCAACTTCCCAACTGCAATTTTCCTTGCTAATCCCTTTCACACCCTTACAGCTGGATGCAGCGCAGATTGGCTAAAGCCTCCATCAGCCCCCTCCCCTCCAGCCACTGCTCCCTCCCTGGATGGCCATGTTGTGATGGGCGGCTATGTTCTCTGCTGGTTGGCAGCTCTCATTTTTTAATTATCTTGTGTTGAGTCAATAATGGCCAATTAAGTCAGGGAACATAATGAACTTTCCTTGCCCAGTGTTTCTATGTATATAAACTCATGGCTCCATTCAACCTGGATGTCTCCCAGCAGGCAGTCTTTCAGTTACTGCTCAGGCTGAATAAAGCCTGCTCCCTTTGCTTTCCCACCCCCTGGCCACGGTAATGCAAAGTTCCCCTCCCCTCCCCTCCCCTCTGAGATTCAAACTACCCCCATCCTACTGGTATTTCAAAGGGTCTTGAAGATTTGGCTGTTTGCCCAGGCTTTAGGTAAGGACAAATGACGCTCCTTTTTACTTTGTTCCCATCCAGTTTGGCCATCTATATTCTTTTGGCTTGTTTGTTTCCTTGTTTTTAAAGATTTTTAACCATTTGTAAACTGCCCAGAGTCACTGAGAGTTGGACAGCATTTAAATAATAATAATAATAATAATAATAATAATAATAATAATAATAATCTTCTTCTTCTTCTTCTTCTTCTTCTTCATTATCATCATCATCATCATCATCATCATCATCATCATCATCATCATGCCAAATCCAGTCTAAACATCTGGCTGACTGTGCGACCAACCAACCAGAATAATACTAATAAATAATAATATGCAGTAATTGAATGCCACTGTGTTTTGAGAAACTCTTCCAACTGCAGTCACATGGAAGGAACCCTTATCTTTCCTGGAGCTTCCTGGATGTGAAAAAAGAGCTGGTTCACTAAGTTACATCCCCTTGTAGAACCCAGCTGTCTGACTGGGTCTTCCAACTTTTTCTTCTCTCAGATGGTGGGAAGTTAATGTTGCTGTGGCAGAAAGAGAATGCTGTGTCGATCTGGGGGATTTTTCCAGAATGGCTCCCGATAGGTAGGCACCAGTGATGTTGCCATGACCATGGGGACCCGGGTATCATTTCCCCCCTGTTGTCTGCTGCTTGGAAGAGTGTTTCCCCCACTCTTTGCTTTCTGAGCGGCGTGAAAACAGAATTTGATCTGCATGGTACTAGCCCACATTGCATCCCAATCCAGTTGATCACCGGCTGCTGTGACACGTGCCCTTGCTTTCAGCTCCTTCCAAAACACTTATCAGATCTATCCTTCTAACTAACCACAAATGTCATTTCATCTCTTGTAAGGAGGAACGCATTCCTACACAAATTACATGTCGTACAAGCATTTACATTGCAAACATTTTCTGAGTGGAGTATATAAACGGCCCTTTAAGAAAAACAACAATGCTAGTTGCTTCTCTGTGGAAGATATTGGAGAACACTGATCTGACCCACCCAGCTGTCCTGGAGACACTGAAAGAGGGAAAGGAACAGTGGAACAATGGGGCAATTGTGGACATTTCCAATGGTTCTGCTTCTGCTGCTGGGTCTTTTAGTTGTGTACTTTCTGAAACAATTCTGGTTGCGCAGAAAATATCCTCCTGGACCTTTTCCACTTCCTTTAATTGGAGTCAGCTGGCAGACTGGTTTTAGACTTACTCCTGATATTCTAATTCAGGTACCTTTTCACTGTATATTTTATTTCTTGCTTATGAAGCATATTGAAGAGCACTGCAGTCATTTGATTTCCGTGGTAGTGATGGAGAAAGATGTTATATCTGTAAAATATGGAGAATGAATAGATAATATTTAGGGGAGTTGAGAATTTGTTTAGCGGAGAAATTGATAATTATACAGGTAGTCCTCATTTAGCGACCACAACTGAGAGCAGTTGCTAATTGAACCTGCAACTGTGCTCATGATCTTACTTCAGCTTTACTGTGTTATACAGACCTGTGAAGGTCATAAATGTGAGGATTGGCCATAAAGTTACTTTTCCATCACTGTCTTAACTGTGAACAGTCGCTAAGTGAGGCAGTTGCTAAATGAGGACTACCTGTATATATGATCAGGAAAACTTGTCTCTCTCTCTGTCTCTCTGGAAAGAAGTCTTGCTGTCCCTACAATTATGAGTTCAAAAGAATGCCAGTTTTCTATTCATTCATTCATTCATTCATTCATTCATTCATTCATTCATTCATTCATGATATTTATATAGAAATATGGAAAGAAGTCTCTTCTCCTTATTTACAGCTCCAGCAATAAGCATTTGTTATATTATGAAAACTGATATTAGGATGACTCCAGCACATGCCAGAGAGGCTGAGCTACCCTTGTGTGACAAAGGTATTCCCAGGCTGTGCAGCTCCAGCCCAGCCTGTGAAGAATCCAGTGTGCATCCCAGAGAGGCCAGCTTGGAGACCTCTTGGCACAAGTTAAGGAGTCTCCCAGGTTAGGTGGCTTCAAATTGGGCTGCAGGGAAGCCTCTTCCAAGCTATTCCCACATTTTCCTTCAGGCTGCCGGGCTCTCCAAACTGCTCCCCAGGTGATAAGAGAGGCCAGCAGCAGGAAAGGACCCAAAACTCTTGCTTCTGGATGCTGCAGAAGAAGACTGAGAACAATCATCACCCACAGCTGAGTCTCAGGTTCCTCCTCTGAAGGCATCCAGCTTGGAGCTCTCTTGGCTCATGTTGAAGGTCTTCCAAATGGGCAGTCTTGAAGCCACTTGACCTGGTAGCTTTTTAGCCTGGGTTAGGAGAGAAGGTGAGACTTTTCCTATAGCACTTGTCCAAAGCAATTCTTTCCTTTGGTAGCCTAGTCTAGACAGAGAAAACCAGCCTAGACAGATAGACAGAGAAAACCAGGGAAAGACAGGAATGGCGAGAAAGCAAGAAGCAGGAACCTTGGCTGAAAAGCAAAACTAGGAGGGGGAACAGGCTAAGAAGAGAAGGTTATGAGTCAGATGGGGAAGCTGAAGAGCAGATCTTCAGAATTATGATCATGGTGTTGTTGATGATAGTGATGGCGATGACAATGATGATGATAATTTTTACACCCCACTTGCTCTGAAAGAAGGAACCAAATACTCTTTTTCGTCTGAATGTAGTATTTCCTTTTTCCAAATGGCAGCTCGCAAAACGTTATGGAAATATTTACATGATACTGGTTTGGAATTTGCCCATAATAGTACTGTCTGGATACCACGTAGTAAAACATGGGTTGATCAACCATTCTGAAGACTTCTCTGAGCGAGTAGAGACCCCCTTTTTAAAGACTCTTTCCAAAGGAAAGGGTAAGTTGTGAAATGTTCTTATTTTCCTTTCATTTATTTACTACAGGATATATGCTGTTCAGTCCAGCAAGGTTCAATGTGGCTTTCAAAACAACAACTTCAGAATAAAAACCATAATAAGGTGTAGTGCAACCCACCCCCGCCCCCCAGCAGTGCCTTAAGGAACAGCCCCAACATTCAAACCCACAATAGGCTGGCTGTTTATTTTAACTTTCTGAAATTATAAATGAGAGACATGAGCTTCTAGAAAGTCCTGAAAGGAGAAAGCTTTGTGGGCTTGAAAGCAAGAAGTGATACTTTTGTGTGAAAGGAGGAAGATGTCCTCAGATAGAGGGCTTTGAATTTGGACAAGCTGAGTAACCAAGATGCAGCACTCTGTTAAGGAGCCAAAAAAATATACTGACATAAAATATACCATCTCATTTCCAATCCATTCTGATAAATGCTACATTAACAGCTATGGATAATTTAAGTCTGTCTCATTCATGGGCTGGGGAATTGCTGAAGGCCACGTTGTGGGGACATAGCAAAAAAAAAAAGATTTGGCCACGGCGGGTCTGTGCCGTAGTTGTATGTGATACACATAAAAACTGGAGTTTCACTCACAACCACCATCTTGATTTTTTTGAACCCACTCTGTGGACACCCCTGAATGGTTAGGTACAAATGGGGACTTGGCCTCAAAGTCATCCATGGATTTTCACAAGTGATTTATGATGGTTGGGTCTTCTGGGAAGCATCTGAGGAAAGTGCCAATGGAAGGCTGGATTTTGGAGTTTGGGTGAGATCTGGAATAAAACCTGTACGAGTCTTGAGCAGCGCAGCCCCAGAGAGAGATGTTCACTATTCTGACTGTCCCCTGGAGGGGTAGTTGTACTTCCATGGTACTCAGAAGGACAGTCAAAACTGAGGAGCTGAGTCTTCCCCAGGTTTACTCAAAATTATGGCAGAGTATGATGGGGTCTCTAAGCTAAGTGTTATCTATGCAATGCTAAAAAGCTAGAGGGGCCTTTATGCAGCTGGATAGTCTACTGCAATGCGCTTTGCAGAGGTTGCCTTTAAAGACTGCTCAGAAATTTCAGCTGGCCCAGAACATAGCAGCCCATCTGATAAGTCTAATGACACTAGGAGCATGTGACACCAATACTGTAAACCTTGCTCTGGTTACCAGTTTAGTCCCATGTACAATTTAAACAATTTATAGGTAATGCTCGCTTAACAACCATTTGCTCAATGACAGTCCAGTTATGATGGCCTTTGGAGAAGTGTTTTATGACCCCCATGGTCATATGATCATGATTTGTGATCTTTTTTACAATGGTCGTTAAGCGACTCATGTGGTTGTTAAGCGAATTCTGGCAAAAAAGTCCATTGGGGAAGCTGGATTCACTTAACACCCATGTGATTTGCTTAACCGCAGTGATTTGCTTAATGACCATCATAAAAAGGCTGTAAAATCAGCTCTGATTTGCTTAATGACCAAATCGCTTAGCAACCTAAATTCCGGTCCCTATTGTGGTCCGATAGCAAGGACTACCTGTAACTTTCAAAGTCCTTTAGAGCTTGACAGTTGGCTTACCTGCAAGACCATCTTCTCCAACCTGCATCAGACTGACCTTACTAGAGCATTGAGGGAGAAGCTTTTCATGGTCCTACAGTTCTGGGTGGTGGGAGGAATGAAAGCTAGAAGGCTCTGCTTCTCAGTGGCAGCACTGGTGCTGTGGAACAGCCTCCATGTGGAGATCAAGCTACCCCTTCCTTAATGGCCTTTAGAAGGCTGTTAAAAACTGAGCTTGCTGGAGAGCACTCCAGTGATGCTCACAGTCTTTTATTCTTCATTGCTAGGTGATATGTGGTTGATCATATCATGACTGAGTTTATTTTTGTTTTACACCGTGGATGTTTAATTGTTTTCCTTGCCTGTCTTGAGATTGCAGTGGGGATGTAAATTCACTAAATAAATAACAACTAAAAGATGCAGCCCAAGCAATTGCAGTCTACTATTGAGCATCGGAATAGATGTATATAGTAGAGATCCAAGGCTTGATGCTGATGTCAGACTACATATTATGATGCAACGTCAACAAATGGAATTAGGAGTTCTAAGGGATAAAGCAGTGTTTCTCAACCTCAGCCACTTTAAGATGGGTGGATTTCAACTCCCAGAATTCCTCAGCCAGCCTTGCTGGCTGGGGAATTCTGGAAGTTGAAGTCCACCCTTCTTAAAGTGGCTGAGGTTGAGAAACCCTGAGCTAAAGTTACTGATCTTGAGGGTAGAGCCAGGAAAAAGAAGCCGTGTGTAACTGTTGTAGCTAAATAGGTATAAAATTGAATGGTTACACTGATTGTGTATAATTCTGATCAAGTGTCTTACAAATTAAGCTCCGCTTCTAGTATTCCCATGGATATCTCACTATTTTTTTCTTAGCAGCTGTTCAATAATGGTTTGCCACTTTCTGGTGTGTGTGTGTGCTTTTGTAATTTTCCAATCTAGTCTATAGCCCTGGGGTTTTCTGGTGGTCTCCCATCCCAGTACTAACCAGATGCAACACTGCTTAGCTTTTTAAGATCAGCCAACAATGGCTAGTTGTATAACTGTGCTAATAGAACATAGGCAAATTTTTCTACTCCTGAGCCCTGTGTATATGGGAGTGCATATATGCCCAACTATTTATCAATGTTCACTTCCTTTACTAGGAGGAAAGGAGAAAGCCATAATACTCCCTTTACCCTTGCAAAGAATGAGAGAGTTGTTTATTCATTTATTTCATTGATTGATTTATAGTACTGTGCAAAAGTTTTAGGCAGGTGTGAAAAAATGCTGTAGAGTAAGAATGCTTTCAAAAATATATATTGTAATTGTTTATTTTTATCAATTTACAAAATGCAAAGTGAGCAAACAGAAGAAAAACCCAAATCAAATCAATATTTGGTGTAACTATCCTTTGGCTTCAAACCTGCATCAATTCTTACACTTTCACACTTTGTACACTTGCACAAAGTCAGGGATCTTGTAGGATTAGAGTCAGGTGTATGATTAACCAATTATACCAAGCAGGTGCTAATGATCATCAATTTCATATGTGGGTTGAAACACAGTCATTAACTGAAATAGAAACAGCTGTGTAGGAGGCTTAAAACTGGGTGAGGAACAGCCAAGCTACTAAGGTGAGATTGTGGAAGACAGTTTCATGTAACAGGCTGTACACTATGGCAAGACTGAGCACAGCAACAAGACACAAGGTACTTATACTGCATCAACAAGATCTCTCCCAGGCAAAAATTTCAAAGCAGACTGGGGTTTTAAGATGTGTTGTTCAAGCTGTTTTGAAAAAGCACAAAGGAATGGGCAGTGTTGAGGACCATAGATGCAGTGGTTGGCCAAGGAAAGTTAATGCAGCAGATGGAAGGAACATCATGCTTACTTCCTTTGACATTGGAGGATGTCCAGCAGTGCCATCAGCACTGAACTGGTGGAAACCAGTGGGACCCAGGTACACCCATCTACTGTATGGAGAAGTTTGTCCAGAAGTGGCTTTCATGGAAGAATTGCAGCCAAAAAGCCATACCTCAGATTTGGAAACAAGGCTAAGCGACTCAACTATGCACGAAAACATAGGAACTGGGATGCAGAAAAATGGCAGCAGGTGCTCTGGACTGATGAGTCAAAATTTGAAATATTTGGCTGTAGCAGGAGGCAGTTTGTTTGCTGAAGGGATGGAGAGTGGTACAAGAATGAGTGTCTGCAGGCAACAGTGAAGCTTGGTGGAGGTTCCTTGCAAGTTTGGGGCTGCACTTCTGCAAATGAAGTTGGTCAGGATCAATGGTGTCCTCAATGCTGAGAAATACAGGCAGATACTTATCCATCATGCCATACCATCAGGGAGGCATGTGATTGGCCCCAAATTTATTCTGCAGCAGGACAATGAACCCAAACATACAGCCAAGGTCATTAAGAACTATCTTCAGCGTAAAGAGGAACAAGGAGTCCTGGAAGTGATGGTTTGGCCCCCACAAAGCTGTGATCTCAACATCATCGTCTGTCTGGGATTACATGAAGAGACAGAAAGATTTGAGGCAGCCTACATCCACAGGAGATCTGTGGTTAGTTCTCCAAGATATTTGGAACAACCTACCTGCCGAGTTCCTTCAAAAACTGTGTGCAAGTGTACCTAGAAGAATTGATGTTATTTTGAAGGCAAAGGGTGGTCACACCAAATTTTGATTTGGATTTCTCTTCTGTTCACTCACTTTGCATTTTGTAAATTGATAAACATAAACAATTACACTATATATTTTTGAAAGCATCCTTATTTTACAGCATTTTTTCACACCTGCCTAAAACTTTTCCACAGTACTATATATCAGTGTTTTTCAAATATGGCAACTTTAAGATGTGCTGGCTGGGGAATTCTGGGAATTGAAGTCCACACATCATAAAGTTGCCAAGTTTGAAAAACACTGATTTATATGGCTGCCGATCTTCCAAATGTGAGTTTGAGCAGCTAAGAATACATTAATAACAATAGAAACAAACTAGGAATTAGCAAGGATTCCAGATCAGATCTAATGATGAGCCATGCTTAAAACAAACCTGGATATGTAAACCAACTCCAAACTGTGGCTTTAAAGGAGAATTTATGGCTTAAAAAATAAGCCATCATTTGTTACTTGGTCCTGCCTTAGACAATCAAGCCGATGTGAACAAATCCAATTTTAGCATTTTGTGTTAAAGACTATTTCTTTAAGCTTGTATCTGATTCTGCATCATTCTTGTAAATTCTTTACTCCTGAAAAAATACAGGTATGACCTGTTGAACATGGCCTCTTCTAAGCTGATGATTTAATAACTTTGAAGCATCTCTCTTTGTGAGTAATAATTTCTCACTTATTTCTGATGGATTCAGGTATTATTCTTTCCAATGGTCACACATGGAAGCAGCAAAGGAGATTTGGTTTACTTATTATGCGAAAACTTGGAGTGGGGAGGAAAGGCATCGAGAGTCAAATAGAAGAAGAGGCCCATCGGCTAGTGGAGATCTTTGCCCATTCAAAGGGTAGGTGACACCAGCTAAAGCCATTGGCATGAGTGCTAGTTTGCATAAATCTTTAAATTCAATTTCTGCATTTCTGGGATAGAAGGCATTCTATCCTCATGTATTATATTAATTTGACAATCAATTTCTTAATTTTCAGGTCAGCCCCTGGATCCTTTATTGCCAATCACTAATGCTTTCTTCAATTTGATAGCCACCTTGGCGTTTGGGTACCGATTCTCTCTTGAAGATGAAAACTTCCAGAAACTAACAGAAGCCATACATTTTGGTTCAAGATTTGTAGGTAGCTTCTTTCATGTTGTGAGTAAGGTTTTGTTTTCCTACCAGATCGATTCAGACTGTTTTAAAAACCTATGTTATGGTGATCTAAAAACCTATATTATAGCAATAAGAGTGCTGGATTTTAACAAGAGAGAGTGTAAATGAATGTATGTAGTAAATGGTGCAGTGCAGGGGAGAGCAGAAGGAAAGGAGAGAGACTACAGGTAGTTCTCACTTAATGACCACTTGTTCAGTAACCATTCAAAATTACGACGGTGCTGAACGAGTGGGACTTATGATCAGTCCTCATAGTTGCAGCCATTGCAGTGCCCCCATGGTCATGTGATTGCAATTTCGGCACTTGGTGACTGGCTTGCAATTACGATGATCGTAGTGTCCCAAGGTCACATGATCACCATTTGTGACCTTCATTGCCGGCTTCCAACAAGCAAAGTCAATGTGGAAACCAGCAGGAGGTTGCAAATGGCGGCCATGTGTCGTCACGCTTAACAACGGCACAGGATTCACTTAATGATGGCAGCTGGAAGTGCTGGAACTCTGGCGTAAATCAGCACGGTCATGTGATGTCACAATTTATGACCATATCACTTAGCTATGAGTTGCTGGTCCCATTAACTATTGTTAAGTGAGGACTACCTGTAACTGAGTATGTCTATGTGACAAAACTCTACTTTTTGATATGCCAGAATTGACCTCATATTGAAGTCCTGAATAGCAATAAATGATCTTTTCTTTCCCCCAAAAAGCTTATCCCATATAATCTTTTTAATGCAATGGCATAACTGTTGGACATTAGTCAACAATTTTATCAAAACCTATTATGATCATTGTCCATTAGAAAATGTCTTATTTGTTGGCTAGACTCAGGACATCTGAGATGGATCATTTTTGCTCATAATTGGGCAAAGCAACAGTCAGTCACCCCAGATAAGCTCACTTTCACTTATCCCTATATTCAATAAATGTGAGCCTAACCCTTGGAAAAAGGGAAAAAAGAAGACATAAACTGGAGGAAAGGAGGGTCTGCCGAACAACATCCAAGCAGGAGCTCTAGGTGATCTATCTATCTTCTCTGCAATGAAGCCTGAATATGTTCTGAAACTCAGATTTTATTTAAGTAGGTAATAACCAAATAGTTTAGCTAGTCTGACTATACTGACTTTATTTGGAATTCCCTCTGAGTGACTGTTGCCTTATTTTGTTTTTCCAGTATTCCTTTTTTCCCAATAATATCCTTTTTTAATATCTAGAGGTTTCATTTCATTGGTTAATCGGAAACTTTTTATTAAAACATTCCCATGTGTAAGACAGCTGTTCCTTGTTTTTCAGGACTGACCCAAGGTTTTTAAGGTCTATAATCTCAGGCTTTGGGATAGAAGATTGAACGCGCCTTCCGTTTTATTTTCTAAGAGCCAGGCCGAAGGGAGGAGTCTAGGTGGCAGAGCTAAGAACTCCTCAACTGGACAGATTAAGGGGTGGCAGGACTAGAAGCTCATCCTGTCTGGGGCAGACTTTAATCAGTTTTGTTTACTGGAGAAAGAAGACATTCCTCATCTTGATTTATAGCAGTGTATGAGTGAGATGTCTGCGTTTTGAATTGTGTGTGTACGTACCTGTGTGTGGCCAACTATGTTGAAAGTCAGCAGCTCACTGTGAGGTGTTCTAGATTACCTTCTAATGTAGTGCTATAAAGACCCAAATCAGGAGAAGTCTTACAGTAACACGTTTTATTTCAAGGCATAAACTTTTGTGAGCTGCACTGCTTTCATCAGTTGAATGAGTGGCTAGCGTGATGTAGGATTTCAATTCACGTGAGGTGGGGGAAGAGAAAGGGGGGAGGGATGGGATGACATTTTGGTTATGCAGATGTAGGTTAGGTGTGAGACATATTGCAAGTACCTAGTTAATAAACAGTTATGTGTTAAAGATCTACTGTGTTTGTTGACAGTGGGTTTTAGCACATTGCAATTGTTAATTGATAAGGTACTTTTGATCTGTTTCACAGGTAACCCACATCTGTATAACTACCCTTTTTCCCTCCCTTCCCTGTCCCCATTTAAATCCCACATTAGTTCACAAAAGTCTATGCCTTTTAAGAAAATGTGTTAGTTGGAAAAGGGACTACCGGTCTCCTGATTTTTTACCACCATAGGCTATCATGACTCTCTTTCTACAATGCTACATAGCAAGAGATCCTAACAGTGTATTTGTACACTGAGGATCATTCTAATTTAGGAGTCTGGGATATCTACTATAGGATGAAGCTGGTGAACCTCTCAAATGTAATAAAGAACCCCTTGCCCTCGTGGAGTAGGAGCCTGCAGCAGCTTCCACAGAAGGTCAAAACAGGCAAGATGGCAAATGAGTGATCCAAGATCTACCCCTTTGTAGGTGCATGATGCATGTACAAAAGGGGTAGGGCTTGGATGCCATGTCCACCATTTTGCTTGTTTTGACCCCCTTCATAGATGCCACTGTCCACAAGCAATGATCCAGCCCATGTTACCAAACTGTTTATTCCAAGGAGTGGATAATAGGTTGTGTTACTGTAACAGTGAGATGATGCTGCTGCTACTCTGTTTTAGATGTATGAAATACTTCCCTGGCTGATGCGACATATTCCTGGGCCTCATCAAAAGACATTGTCCTACGTTGAGTTTATATATGGATTGGCAAAGGAGGAGATAGAGAAGCACAAGGAACACCAGTCCTTGCACGAACCCCGGGATTTCATTGATCACTATCTTCTTCAGCTGAACAAAGTGAGTATCTTCTCTCAATGGAATACTTGCTTTGCTAATTTTGGAACCTAAGCAACATTTGAACAGTGTACTGTGACTGCATCATTCAGATTAATTTCTCCCCCCCCCCCCCGCCCAGATTGCCTGCATAGTATTGATGAAGGCTGCTTCCCTTCTGTGTGGCAGTCTTCTTAGGTAACTGTCAGAGCTATGAAGCCCATACATTTTTATATATAATGTATAATATATATTATATATAATGTATAATATATATTTTATAGGCAGAAAGATGCTTCAGAGCATGCAGGGGATGCTCATGAAGTCCCTGTCTGCAACTAAAGATTGTGTTGTTTCTTGGAATCACGTGACTCTTGATTGACCCCAGAAAAAGACGCATTTGGTTTAAGGAGCTGCAGACAGATGCTGCGTTGGTGCAATTGCAGGGCCCGAACCACCTTTTTCCTTACAAATCCAAACTGCTTCCCAACCTTGTTAAATAGCCACTTTGGATGTGCGTCCAAAATACTACTGCATTCCCTGCCATGACTAAAGCATAACATCGGCAGAGCCACCATAAGATTTCCTAAGCCTCAGGTTTTAATGGTCTGTGATCTATCTGTCCTTGTAGATGGCTGAGTACTTGATTCACGATATAAAGATGAAACAGTAAAAACTAAACCTTTTAGGTGAGTGTGCTTTCGAGTCAATCTTGATTCCTGGCAACTGCCTGCACAAGTCCCTGTAGTTTTTTTGTCTTAACCACTACACCAAGATGGCTCTCAATCTTTTATGAGTCAAATATAATTAAATCAAAACTGAGGCAATTAAAAAGATATGAAATTACCACCCACTTAAAGCCTATCTTAAGGCCTTTAGAAAAGGTTAGCTTTCATCTGCTCCCATCAGCCCAGGCCATTGGTATCATCTGCCCTATGGGAAGGGCCCTAGAAAGCTCTTTGTTTTTAAATAATATTTATTGTATTTTTATTTAGTTGCTTATATTGATTGTATGGATTGAGTATTATCTGCAAAAGACAGAATAACAATCATTTTAATAAGTACATATATAAACTGAGCATTGCAAAGATCTGGGACAGCTATAGAGAAGGGAACCATGAGTTATACTCACAGCTATTCAGGTGGACCTGTTCAGGTTATCTTGGTGAGCATGGAGGGAAGTATAATTAAGAAAATTATCTCTTACATAATTCACTCCATCTCCTCAGGATTTCAAAGTCTCCTTCAGGTCAAGTTTGACTCCTGGTGAATTCATGGAATAGAACCATGAACTCTTTCAGCAATAATGCAGAAGTGGTTTGACATTTTTTTCTTCTCTGCTGTTTTCCCAACTTTCTCAGTCTAACTGATAACCTTGGGATTCCCATCTGAATTATAACCAGGTCCCACCCTGTTGACCTTCTTCAAGATCAGCCAGGGATGGCTGGAAAAAATATGGTCTTTTCATTATCCTTGACTATATGAAACGACAGCTAACCATGGCATGGGACAATATATGTATGGGAACTGATCATGCATATGGTGCCAAGCTTCCATACTGAGGGTTAGAGATCATTCCATGTCAAAGTTATTCTAAATTGTGGTACTGTCATTATGTTTGTTTAGTTGTTTTTCCCCTCTTCTCCTTTCACAGTCCCCATTTACATGTTTCCACCTTAGGTTAATTGGTTAATTACACAGTATCATTATTATATCAACCTTGTACAAATATGCAGTCAGTGACTACTTTATGATAAGGCTTAGTGGAAAAACCCTTTCTGGCATCAACTTCTTAGACTTGGACTTCCTTTTATCTGTAGCTGTCATAGTATCAGCTAATGATGTTTGGTGGAAGCCCCGACTGCAACTCTCCTTCCCTCTGATGCAGTAATTCATTTATTTAATAAATAAGTGCAATTGAGAAAGGGAGTTGGACTTGAACTCTGAGATAATTTATAGAGTCTCAAATCTAACTTTCTACCTCAACAGTATCCAACCCTGAAGGAAGGTCTCGTATGTAGGAGTAGATGAGAAGCCAATAGAAGTATTATCACATGAACAGGACAATGAAATAGAGGAATGATTTTGGCAACAATGGGATGGACAGACAAGATTTAATTGCTTTCAAGGCAAAGCAGTTAAACACCAGAAACAAAATGGATGTGATAAGTATACAACCAGGGTGTAAACTCTGGTTTGTGCCATGAATACAAGAAATGATGGGTTTTTTTTTCCAGTTTATAAAGGGCTAGGGTTAGGGTTACTGATTTGGTAGAAAAGAAAAGAGAGGGAGAAGTTGATAAAATCTACAAACCACATTTTTTTCAACTGGGTGAAAAAGCAGATTGGAAAATCAGACACAGAAAAAGATTTGAGGACCCACAAGATGGCAATCCTTCATTGATGGACCTGGAGCACTGTGACCCTGGCAGATCTTATTGGGCAGGGAGAAACAAGCAGAGAAAGGCAGTGCCATAGCTTTCCAAGTCCTAAGCCATGAAGGAATTTATAGGTAACAACTCCCACCTTGAATTGCACCTGGAAACCAGCTGGTAACCAGGACAGCTTGCCAAATAGAAATGTTACATGGGCAAAATTAGGAATGCCTTTAGTTAATTAAGCAGTTGCATGCTGTAGCTTACAAGTGGTCTTCAGGGACAGGCCCATGTGGACCACATTGCAGTAGTTCAAATGGGAGACTAAGGCAACAACAACTGTGGGAATGGTCTCTAATCCAGAAAAGGGTGTTATTGGTGCCCCAGATAAGTCTGGCCAAAGGCCCTCCTGACTAAGGCTCATGCAAGCAAAGAGTTGTGGGCTGCATAAAACAGTCTGTCTTTCCCAAGGCAACCAGTGCCTTACACATTCAGCCAATGTCTGAATGCCATAAACATTCGGAGATTGTGCTACATCAGCTAAGAATTGCTACCAGGTGGCTGAAGAGAAACTCGGTAATATTCATCGAGAAAGCAAGCTTTGAGCCTCCACATTGGAATAAGAGCAACAAACAGAGCTGCATCTTAAGACCTTGGTGGGTTTTTTTTTTAAACTGTAGAGGGTTATGGACTCATGAGGTTTTGATGTCACCCTTCACATGGAAAGGGAAGAGACAGACATTAGGCCACAACCAAGGATCCTGTCTACAAATGGTCAGAGTGGAGGTATAAGAGAGATGGAATAAGAACAATGGAATGAGGAGGCCAGTGATAGGGAAGATAACTACAGCTGGGCTGGTATCCTATTCTTATCCAAAGATTCAAGATAATGGTCACAGATAGGATTCGGTTGTTAGAAACAGTTGTTCTAACCCTCCCAAGTATGCATATTCAATTCAAGCATATCTGTATTGCTGCCCAGAAAACAACAGTCATATCCATAAAGTCACAAGGATTTGAGCTTGACTTGAAAGAGATTTTATTTTGGTTTTTACTTTTTTCAAGCATCCCCCTTTCCTCTCCAAGCAAATCTGACTATTGTCCTCATATTGTTTTAAGAGGTAAAAAGGTAAAGAACATATCTGTGAAGCCCCACACAGATGAGTGAGATCAAAGAAGCAAGAACTGTGGAGTCCCTGGAGTTCTCTGAGTTTAGCTGTTTTCTTGCAAACGTTTCATTACCTGGCTAAGTAACATCTTCAGTGCTAGAGTGGAGTGGGGTTTGCTCTCTGTTTATATACAGTGGCATGCCCTGCCAGTGTTGCTGGAGGTGTGGGTTTTGTTTTGTTTTATTTTTTTCCCTCTGGTAGTTCCTTGATTAGGGTATTGTTAACTGCTTGATTGTATGTCTGGTGGTAATCTTGGTATTAATCTCTGCTTTTCTGGGTGATGATTGCTGGTGAGATGTTCTGGTCTTTTGTTTTCCTTTCTATCGTCTCTTTTGAATAGTGCGTAGATGTTGTTTATCTCTGTGTGCCTGCTGATGGCTGCCTTGTCTGAATACCAAGCTTCCAGGAATTCCCTTGCATTTTTGGATTTAGCTTGGTCTAAGATGCTGACAGTTTCCCAGTTGAAACTATGGTTAAGTCTGTCCACGTGTTGTGAGATTAAGGAGTTTTCATCGTGTCTTCTGACTGCTAGTTGGTGTTTATGGATGCGCTCTGCTAGCCTTCTGCCTTCTTTCCTACATAGTGGTTGTTACAGTCCTTACGCTGTATGTTGTAGATGACTCCTGTTTTTTCTTCTTGGGCTACTGGGTCTTTTGGTTTGCTTAGGATGTTTTGGAGGGCTTTTGTTGGTTTGTGTGCTACGGATATGCCATGTGGTTGTAATAGTCTGTTGGTAGCTTCTGAGACATTTCTGATGTATGGCAGTGTGATTCTTTTCATAGCTTGTGTTGGTTGTGTTGCAGTAGGTTGAGTGGTCAGGCACTTTTTGATAAAGTTGCATGGATATCCATTTTGTTGGAAGATGTTTTATAGGTGGTCTGTTTCCTTTTTCTGCTTTTCTGGGTTGCTGCAATGCGTTTGTGCTCATTTGAATAATGTTCTTACACAGCTCCTCTTGTGGGAGGTTGGGTTGTTACTTTGGTCATGGAGAACTTGATTAGTGTGGGTTGTCTTCTGATAGACTTGAGTTTCTAATTTGCTGTTGTTTCCTCTGCTGATGAGGATATCCAGGAAGGGTAGCGAGTTGTTGTTTTCTTCCTCTCTGGTGAATTTTATTCCTCTGAAGATGTTGTTGATAGTTTCATGTGTTTTCTCTAGTTGTTCCTTTTTTATTATAACAAGGGTGTCATCTACAAACCTAATCCAATATGTAGAGGACACCTCACAATCTCTCACATTGCATTATAGATCCTGTATATGTCCTCCTAACTAAGAACCAAGGACTGATGTCCCTTTCTAGATAGCAGGAGAATGTGACCTTGTTCATGCTCTTTGATCTCTCAGTAGAGTTTGCTACAACTGACGCTGATTTCCCCTTGGTGGGTTGGGATCTGGGGGTTGGTACAGTGGTTCTGATTCCCTTGTTGAGCCAGTTCCAGAAAAAGTGACAAAGGAATTTTGCTTGGCCTATTGGTAGTTGAAATCTATCTTGTACCCTATAATATATGTAATCTCTATGAAATCATTATCAATCATGTCAGTCATCAGATCCTGACTATCTCAGAAAAAGCTAAATGGGGTTTAGCACTTGGATGGGAGATCTCCAGGAGATCCCAGGTCTGTAGGCTACATTGAAAAGTTTAAAAACATCCTGGAATAAGGCAATGTTTACCAGTTCCATATTGTTACAAGAAAACTATGTGTCTATGTAGTCACTTAATTTTACATGCTAGCAAACTAATGTTTAGGATCATCCAATGCAGATTAGAATTCTGCATTGGAAAAGAGATGCCAGATGTTCCAGCTGGCTTTAGAAAAGGCCAAGGAATATGAGACATTATTGCTGATACAGGCTGAATAATTAAGAAAGCCAAAAAGAACTCATACATGCTTCATTGATTATAGAATGGCCCTCAGTTGTATCAATCACATCAAGCTGTGGAATGTGCTTAGAAAAATGGGAGTTCCAGAACATCTCATTGTCCTTATGTGAAACCTATATACAGGTCAGGGAGCCACAGCATGGACAGAGCATGGTGAAACAGACTGGCTCCAGGTTGGCAAAGAGTGACATGAGGCTGTGAACACTCCCCTTATTTATTCAGCCTACAGTATATGCTGAATATGTATATTGAGAGAAACTGGATTGGAAGAAGATAAGCGTGGTTTTAAAACTGGAGGAAGAAACATCAATAATCTGCTCTATGCTGCTAGCACTACTCTAATAGCCAAAAATGCAAAGGATCTGCAAGATGTAGTAATAAAAGTCAAGAAGCATGGTGAAAAATGGGACTAAGATTAAAGATAAAGTAGAGGAAACTACATAATGATAACAGGTACAACAGCAGTCTTAGACTTGACAACAAAGACACTGAAGTGGTGGATAGCTTCTGCCTTTTAGGACCAACCATCAACAATAAAGGAAAAAGCAACAAGGAAATATATAGTAGATTAGCATTTGGTAGAACAGTTATGAAGACCTTGGCCTCCTGAGAATGCTCTGGATGGGCAAGAAGGCAAACAAATGGATCATTGAACACAACCCCAAGTTCTCATTTGAGGCACAAATGACCAGGCTTAAATTATAACATTTTAGATACATTATGCGAAGATGTAGCTCTCTGGAGAAGGCTCTAGTGCCTTCTGGAGTAGAAGGAAAGAGAAGAGGAAGATCAGCAGCAAGATGAATGGACTCAGTTACAGTAGTGATGGGTTTTAGCTATTCTTTCCACTGAAATCAGAAGTTATGCCTATGTTTAATTCACACTTGGATGAGTTGGATAAGGGTCAGTACGCTGAAGCTGAATTTCACTAGGATAGTAATGCTGTAAATGGCAAGTTCTCTGGTATGAAAATTAAGAGAGGAAGCCTGCTTTACATATAGGCCTGCCTTACCTCGGGACATTCTTATGAGGAGCAGATTTATAGTCTCGGAAATTGCAATCTCTAAATACAAGTTGCAGCTTGTGCAAAATTTAATTGTGGGTTTAGGCTGGCTGGCTGACTGGCACAGCATGAGTCCTTCAAACATTGCACAGCAGAGACAGCCTCTGAGCCCTTCAAAGCTGGCCAGGTCAGGAAACAGACACTTCAAGGTCTGTAAGAATGCTACTTTATTGTTTCAGGGTATAATAACAGAATCTTGAAAGCCCACCAGAGTTTCCTTTGCCCCTTCTTATACCATGTACAATCAAAGCAGAGTTATTTTGAGTTTCTCATGCTTTTCCCTTTTCCAGGACTCAGTTGTCATTTCTTTTCCCTTAACAGCTCTTGGGGGTCAGGATTATCTCCACATTGCTCTCATTTAGGGTGGGGAGGGCAGTACTTTCATCTGTGTCTGGGATTCTGATTTAGTTCCTTGCCTACGAGCCTTGGTTCCATCAAGCTACCCTGCTCTCTATTCCTCTGACTACAGCAAGTGTCACCACTAGTTGCTGTTGGTCATTGAGACCAATTCAAAATGTTAATTTTGATACATACAGGTATAAATGGCTAAATGGAGAATGACTACCTGCTGGAGAGGTCTTCTTACTGATTCCATCGTCAACTAAAGCTCTGACTTCTGCAGCTCTTTAAGATTCTCCATGTGGAGAATCCTCAATTGCAGAGAAATAGACCTCTCTGTCAGTGAAGATTCTTTTTGCTAGGGGATTTGATTAATAATTAGGACTATCTGGCAGTGTACAATGGTGTAAGGGTTATGCTTTGTAATAAAAATGGAAAAATGGATTGAAAGGTTTTCCGTTTAACAATTTTTCCTAGTAGAAATCCCAAATAGAACCTACAGGATCTCCCTAAAAATAAATTATCTTTGTAAGCATCGCTGGAGGTGTCTTGATCAATTATAGATAGTAAGGTGTTAAAAGCTTCCCACAGACGTTTTCAGAGTCCAAAAATATTAACATGTTCATTTCTTTCACAAGCTATGTCACTACTTGTCCACATATCTATAGCCATATTTCAGCATTATAGTACATTTCTTTGGACCAATTGAAATTATTCTAGATAGTGTGCATAGCACATCAGTGGCAGATAAGGGCATTGGGGGTTGGGAATCTAACTCAATAAGGGTGTCTGAAATGACAAGATGGTGGTTGTGACTTCACAAATGAAGCCCTTCCACTTTTTGACATCTGTGCAACGTGTGCAATATACATTAAAAAGGGTGGGCTTTGATCACATGGTTGCATCCATCATCTTGACTTTTTTGCCTCCTTGAAAGGAATGGGCCCAGTTCCAGAAAGGGATCCTAGATGGAGCTTCAGAATAATCGTTTTCTGTCTCCATAGATTACTATCCCAGCTCAAAACTCTGCAGGAAGTTATCCAGGAAACAGCTTTCCTTCTAATGATATTTCACCTTCTTTCTAATGATCAATACAGAGCAAGAGTGATCCCAGCAATACCTATGATGAAGATAATTTGGCTGAGTGTATTGTCGATTTTTTTATAGCTGGGACAGAGACAAGTGCCACCAGTTTGCAGTGGGCACTGCTTTTCATCACAAATCATCCAGATGTCCAAGGTGAGAGTTAGATGATTAAAGAGGTGTTCTTTACCCCATGGGAAGGAACTTATTTTCTCTAGCAGGTAGTTGTCATCTTTCTTTGAATTCATACAGGGCAGATGATGAACATCTAAAATAATGGGGAAATTTGGGAAAAGATGCCTTCAGACTTAATAATCCAATTTAGACCTTAATGGAATCTACTTCAAGCAGGATGCATTTATTTTTTATATTTGGGAAGCACTAGAAGACAGTGGAATAACTTTGATTTTTATCCAAAGAGGAGGAAAAAATCACATTTCCTTCTCTAGTCAACTTTGATGCTACATGTTCTGAGTAAACATGTTTAGTGGAATTTTAGATATGTCTACTCACAGACAGGTCTCTTTGAATTCAGTGGAACTTACACCTAGTGTGGAATAGGATTGAAATCTTAATAGAACAAGATCTTCTGCAAGTTCAAGAGATATTTAATGTTTTTTGTCAGATACTTTCACATTTTAATCACAATTATCATTCTTTAATATATAATGAGGTCATTGAACTGGTAATAATTTATTAACTGTGTTTTCATTTTAGAAGAATGTGTGTATAAGAGAGAAGTTTGTAAGCATATGTTTTTTGTACTTGTAAAAGATACCAGTGTAACTTATCATATCCTCAGACAGGATTTATTTATTTAACACAGAGTTTAAATATAACTATTCCCCAATAATCTAGAAAGAAGATGTTGAACCTAACATCTCATTTAATTCCCATTCTGATCTATACAATGAATTCCATTCTTTTACTGTAGTTGTGCCATTTACCAAAATGGCAATGATTATTTCCCCAGCATTGATTTACAGCATCTTCTAAAGTCATCCAGTAATCATTATGACAAAATAAGAATAAGTCATGTAGCTTGTGTTGTGATGCTGTAGCATATACTTCATCATTTGTATTCCCCTCGCGGACATTTACAAGACAGCAATGGCTGGGTGATGCTGTGAAGATGTAAGTTAATGGCTACTGTCTAGGAACGTCTTTTGCCCTTTCGCTGCAGGCAGGCAATTACAATGCCATGTGGGTCCAAGTAGTAGAGAAATATTCAACTGTCACCTGAACTTTATGCCTACAAAGTAAGATGCATTGAGAGTGAGTGAGGCTGGATCAGTTATTTCCCTAGCTCCCAGGAGCCATTCTGTCAAGCGGAAGAGTTAGAACAAGGAAGTCTTCCATTTCTCCCTCTTACTCCTTAGAAACTTTTTTCTATTTTTCTCCCCTTTTTTCTGCTCCCCATCTGCACATCACCTGCCATAAAAGTCCCCCTATCCTTACCTGCATATTATAAAGTCAGTCAGCACTGGGAGACAGTGTCAGAGATGGTAACATCTCTTTGGTTGATTAAATGCTGTCAAGTTGGTGTCATTCTTAGTGACCTTATAGATAGACTTTCTCCATGGTGATCTGATTTTGTCCTGGCCTCTTAGGTCTCTCAATGGTGAATTCATTTTCTTCTAATTGAGTGTATCCACCTTGCTGCTGGTTGCCCTTTTCTTCTTTTTCTTCCACTTTTCCCACCATGATGGACTTCTTAAGGGAGGTCTTTACATAATGTGTTCAAAAAGGATAGTTTGTGCCTTGGGTGAGAACTCTGGATTGATTTGTTCTATGATCCATTTGTTTTCTTGGATAACCTTGGTATTTTCAAGAATCTTCTCCAACACTGAAAATTCAAAAGCATCAATATTCTTCCTATCCTGCTTCTTCAAAGTCCAACTTTTGCTTGCCTCAGCCAAGACCTGTTCCTTGGTATCAGGAGTGGACATCCCATGGACCACAAGTTTCCTTTTTTTCTGAAGCCTCTGGAGGGCCCCCCCCCCTTTTAGTGGGAAATCAAATATATATCCATTAAAGTTAATAACAAAAAAGCCCAATGCAGGCCAACATTCCAGTTCCATGCCTTAAATACTGTCTTTTCGTTTGATCATTGTCATGTCTGTTGTGGCTCAGTAGTATGGCTCTTGGCTTAAGAAAGATTGCTCACCTCTGCTCTGTTAAGACGGACCTGCTTCATCTTAACGGAGGCTGAAAAGAGAGGGGTATGTGCTTTTGGTATTCTACTCTTTATTCTTCTGTTATCTCTAAGGTAGATCAGTAGGTTGCATAAGATCATATGGATTCATTTCATCCAGGGTTGTTATAGCTTTACTCCCAGGACAAATAATTCTTCTTGGTTTAATTTTGTTTTTCTGAAATGGATCCCTAGTTAGGACCTCAATGATACCTTTAGGTAAATTTTAAAGCAAGAGCAAATTTCACTTCCATAATAGTTCACGGATCCCCTCTTGCTGATTCAGCTGAATTCTTAAAGAGCTAGGGAAGTAACTGAGCAATGTAAAGATGTCAGTGTTACTTGTCTTCTCATCACTGGGGTAAGATTGCCTTATTATCTTCTTCTCTCCATGCAAATTGCTCATCCTGTCTTTTGAATTTTCCATTGTAGACAGTGATTCTTCAACCTGATTTCTCCTTTGTTCCTTTTTCTTCTCTCTTGACATCCCAAATTGAGACCCTTTCTTTGTTACATAAAGCCCTTCAATTAGTTTTTTCTTTTTGGCATCTAGAAGGAGGGATAGAAGTAGGACTCTTTCCAAAACATCCACTCCTTGTGGGTTGAGACTTCTAGGGAAATGTCTTTGTTTTTGAGATCTTAGTTTATTCCTTCCAAAGAGCAAGGTAGCACTCGAGACATTTGTTTTAGAGAACATTCCTTGAAGTGGTTGTGTAATGTAACAAACTGGCCTTGTCTTCACACATCCTTGTTTGGAAAAGAACTGATGGCTCTTCTGATGGAGTTGGTTTCAGCTCTCATTATCCCTGACATGGTGGCTGGGGCTACTGGGACTGCCTCAGATAACATTTGGAGGAGAAGTTCAACATCCCTATATTATAGACTTAGTTTTTGCCTCTGCTGACATAGTTTTTGACCATTATAATTCAGTTATGACTCCTCACCGTTATTAAATCCCAGTATCTGGACCACTGGATAACATCAAGAAGAACATCTTCATCTCTGAATTCTTTTTCTCCTTATTTCCCTGACAGTGGTCCAGCTGCTGAACTCTATTTACTGATCTTGTTTTGTTGCCAGAGCCTGCATGGGACTGAGAAATAAAGATTATTGGTTACATTTTGGCCTTCAGAAGGAAGAATTGCTCCCTAGCTTAGCCAGGTTGTTCTTCAATTAAAAAGGTACCTCCCTGTTGGCAACACAAAGAGCACACAGGGATCTGGGCCCTGATGAATAAGATGAAGTCACAGATAAAAAAACACTTTGTTCTCTTGTTTTCGTCAGATAAAGTGTACAAGGAGATGGAAAATATTTGTTGTTCCTCGGGTTCAATCTGCTATCAAGATCGAAAGAAACTACCCTATACCAATGCTGTGATTCATGAGATCCAGCGTGCCTATTATGTCTTAAGTTTTGGCCTTGCCAGAAGATGCAGGAAGGATGTGAACATGCTTGGTTTTCACATTCCAAAGGTACATAGAGATACACCACATTTATACACCATTCAAAAGAGACAATAAAAAAGCTAAGAACAAGACGAAACGACCAGAACACAGCAACCAACACTCAGAAAAGGAGGGATTAACATCAGACAAATAATCAAGCAGAAAATAGTACCCTAATCAAGGAACTACCAAGGAGAAAACCATAGCCCCACCCACACTGGCGGGGCAAGCCACTGTATGTAAACAGAGAGCAAACTCCCACTCACTCACATTAGCACAGATGTTACCTAGTCGGGGAATGAAATGTCTGCAAGCAAACAGCCAAGCTCAGAGAGCACCAAGGACTTCACAGTTTGGGGTGTAGTGGGGGGTGAGCACAGAAACAGCTCACAAGGTTATTCTTATTTTTTTTAAAAAGGAAAATTGATATGTGCTTCATCATGAGCGTTGTAGGGGCAGACCAAATGAGTCTCTGTGATAGTCTTCGTTTCTGATAGTCTTCAGTACTTAGCTATTGACCAGAAAGGGCATACACTGGCTAGTAATTCTCTGTGAGCTGAACCCCTAGGCTTGCAAGCATGTAAATGTGTCTATGGCCATTGGTAACCCTGGTATCTGTAAAGAGTTAAGAATGCCTACAGCTTTTTGCATTAGCATTGTGCATGTGTGATGCTGGAATCAGAAAGGTTGGAAGGTGGAAAGGCTGGTGGTCAGGATGTGATCTAAGTAATACAGTTCCATAATTTCATTCATATACCTGAAACACATTTTCATTAAGAATAGAATAGTGGAGTATTGCTTTAGAAGCATTCTGATTCAGTTGTTTCTTCTTTTCAGGGGTCTATAATTGTCCCTGATCTCCGTTCAGTTCTTCTTGATCCCATGCAGTGGGAGACACCTGAAAAATTTAACCCCAATCATTTTTTGGACAAAGATGGAAATTTTGTGGCTAGAGAAGAATTTCTTCCATTTGGAGCAGGTAAATGTAGTTTATACTCTAACTATAACCCTAACTTCTGAAAGGAGCATAGATAGACATCCTGCTGTTTCAAAGCAGGCTGGCAAAGCTTCTTCTGAGCCCTGTTTTTGTGGCCTCCAGAGTTGTCATATGTTTCTTAAGGTCAAACTCAGAAGTGATAGAGACAACTGCTTAGAATAATATATCATTTAGTTTCTTACTTGCTGCTGTCCTCTATTTCCTTTTCAGGGGCTCGTGTGTGTTTAGGGGAGCAGATGGCGAGGATGGAGATTTTCATTTTCTTTACCAACCTGCTGAGGAAGTTCAGGTTCCAGCTGCCTAAAGGAGTTAAACAATTCAGTCAAGAACCTATGAACGGACTTACAGTGCATCCCCATTCTTATAAACTCTGCGCTGTTCCTCGCCACACTTCATTGTAAATATAAAAATAATGATAGTGGTTTATTTATTACTGTGAAATTCTAAGACTCTGATCAGTCTTCAAGCAGATCTGCCAACTGTGTTAATATGGCATAGCTGACTACAATGTCCTTCCATTCCCTAACTCCGTGCACTCGCTGTGCACAATCAGGAACAGTCATTCCCAAAATCATTGCAAAGCAGATGGGAGGCTGGCACCTTCCTTCTCATTTCTTGGTGTTTTCCTTCAGAGCAAAAAATACCTGAACCCCCCCCCCCACAGTAGCATGATTGGGGTTGAGGCTACCACAGTCAGAGCTGGAGAGGTTGTACCCAGTCTCCACCCATTCCACACCGTTTTTGACCTCCCATGTGGCTGCTACAAGATGACAACTGAAATGGCCACAAAGATGGAGTGCTGGGGAATTCTGGGAGTTGAAGTCCACATAACTGAAAGTTGCTAAGGTTGGGAAACTCTGGCCTAGAGACACCATTTGGAAATTGTTCTTGCCAGAGATAGGGGAAAGGTTAATCTTGTTTGGATGATATGACTGACCAAGGAAAGTTAGTTCAATCCCCTAAAGTCGCATGATTCTGCAGAACTAAATCTAACCCCATCAGTTTTAATGAGCTGGGTCAATTGATCCAGGTTTTGCACGCTCACCCCTCTTCCTTTGGCCCGGCTGGCTGTGATGTACAAACAGGACTGTAAGTTTTAAATGAATCAGTGTCACTGAGAATGTTTCTAAATGACCAGATCCCCAGCTGAGCCAACAGGACTGTCTTCCAATCTGTGCTCAGTTGCTGACCAACTTCATTCCACTCTCCCACCCTATATCCATGCTGAGACACCTTGTGGCTTATTTGGTCACAAGGTGCCTCAGGGATAGATGTCATAGCCCTGTCCATCATTTTATAATAACCATTGTGATTGTTTTTTAAGCTAACTTTCTTCAGGTGAAGAAGATGCTTTCTGATTTTGTTGAAACACAGCATGGAATCAAAATGCAGGACTCCAATGCAAAATAATCAAGGCTTCACTGCTGTTTTATTAGACAGTGCGCACTGGAGGGGGACCCCACCAAGGGTTAGTGGGAGACACTCCCTTACAAGCAAAAGAGATGCTCTGATATTTGTACATTTTGAAAAAGGGGAAGGGACAAATGATGCACACATTCATATTCATATGATGATGCAGGCATACATAAGTGAGTATTAGATCTCAGGTTACATTCTGCCCCTCTGCTCTTCTACTATCTACAAGGGAAAAAATAGCCTTACTGAGAAGAAGAAACAAATCAGTTCAAGGTGCCAAATGCCAGGAGGAACACATCCTCCTTCAAGACAGAAGTCTTGGTTGCTGTAGGGATGTTTGTGATCAGGTTTTTACAACCATCCTGGTTCACCCCAGCTTCAAGGGTGCTGCACGTTCTTTTACTGTATGTTTCAATTTTATTCATCTGAAGCCTCTAAAAACCTATTTTCCTCACAGTCCTCCCCCTTTTTGACCACCTGGATTTAGCCTTGTGCTCCTCTGGAGGCAGTTGTTAAAGAGACCAGTCAAACATTGCCCAGTACAAAGCAATAGGATTGTAACAGTCTGAAGAGCTAGGCATCCTAGAGCCAAATTTTATTTGAATTAGTATAGATGTTAGCTGGTTGCGTCCCTACATAGGACGGGGCTTGATGTAAGGCTACTAGTTCTGCCACTTGGGCTTAAATGGGCCGGGTGTGTGTGTGTGTCAGTGCTGTCAGCTTCTATAACGGGATGTTCTGTGGTGACTGCATAGCCTGCCATGTGCTCTCCCCCCCCCAATGATAAAACTAGTTGCATCAGAGTAAATTTCAAATTCAGCATTGAAACTGGGTTCATCTTTCAGATTCTCTCATGGCTTTGTGGCTGCTCTTGTGAAAGACAGGCAGTCTTGGTACTCTTGCATTGGAGGCAGGAAAAATGCAGCTGGATTTTAAAGAGGAGCTTTTGAAAGAGTCACACTTGGATTCTGCAAGAGTTGCATGTCGTAAGATGTGAAGCGGGATGCTGAAATAGGTAAAAGATGCCCATGGTTTAAAAGAGCCTGAACCTCACGAGGCACGTGTACAATTATATTGTGTTGGAGCAAAATGTCCTTGGCATGAGTCAATAACTTGTTGCTGACACTGCCCATAGACAAGGTAGGTAAGCTTGGGCAACTGGATCCAACTGGTAAGACAAATAGGCCAGTGGTCTTTTTGAGTCCTTGTGTTGCTGAGTTAAAACACCATGAGCATAGCCCTCTTTCTCAGCCAAAAACAAATGAAAGTCTTTAGTATAGTCCAGGAGTCCCGGGTTGGTGGTTGTACAAGGTCTGCTTTTAATTGCTCAAATGCTTGTTGCTGGGCAGGACCCCAGACAAAAGAGTCTCTGGTGGCAGCTTCATCAAGTGGTTGTAGCTTTGCAGCCACTTGTGGAATCCACGGCCTGCAGTAGCCCACTTTTCCAACGAAAGACCTCAGCTGCCTGACTGAGCTGAGGGGTGGCATTGAACCCATTCTGGATCAATAGCCTTGGCCGTGTGATATTATACGGCCTATACATTGGCCAAAAATGGCAATTCCTCCTGATGTGTGAGTCCAATAAGCACACAGGTTGGAGCGAATAAACTTTTTATTGAAGTACTTCAGCAAAAAACGCTCCCGGCTCTAAAGGAGCAAGAGCCCCTTGCCTCGAGCAGCAAAGTCTTTCATTAACCGCTATAAGTAACAAAATTACAAACTTTCCATTGATCACAACACCGCGCAGTCGCAGTAACAACCTGTTGCATAACAACCCTTCTTTACTTCCTTATCAAGGTCTCCACCTTAGGGCGTGGAATTACCTCACAAGGGGAGGGAAACTTACTATTATAATCAGCTAAAGGTTAGGAAAGTTCAGCTACTCTTATCTACACACATGTGCCATTGAGGCAACCCCTTTCTATCTCACCTTAAACCGGTATAATCTGGTTTGTGTGTGTTTTTTAGGCACGAATAGCTTCCTTGGACCTAACTTGAGGTCCTTTCAACACACTTCCAATCTACCTCACAATATTCATACATACACAATCCATCTTTTCCTGAGTCCTTGCCATCATATAAACTTGCCTTGAGTCTCAGCAAACTGTAATTTGTTTTGATTCGCTGTAGCCTTCCTCATAAAGGAACCCGAACGAGGCTAAAGTGACTCCGTGGCATGCATCATCTTCGGCAGCTGCAATCAGTACATCATCAGCATATTGCAAAATAGCGCTCTGCTTTGGCAAGGGGCTGGAAAAAGTTGCTAGACTTTTTGTAAGAGTCATTGAAAACCACGTTGGGCTTAAAGCTAAGCCTTGAGGGGCATGCAAATGCATATATTGAAGGCCCCGAAAGGTGAAAGCTAGTAACTACCAAGAATCTTCATGGAGTGGGAGAGAGAAAAAGGCATTGCCGAGCCCAACAGTGGAAAATGTTGCTGTCCCCAGGAGGGCTGATAGAATGGTGTAAGGATTGGCTACCGCTGGTGTTATTAATTGAATGACTTGGTTGATCTGCCTTAGGTCTTGCATCAAGCAATACTTGGGAGATCACTTCCTGGTTTCTTCAGAGGAGGTCTCTTTAAGTACCCGTTGCTTGAGCAGCAAATTAGTCACAGGGGAATGCCCTGTTCTGCTTCTGGTTTAAGTGGATATTGTGGCAGGCATGGCCCAGATTTCCCTGGAAGGAGCTCCAATTTAAATAGAGTGGCCCTTTTTAATGAAGCCATAATTTCCTTCTTCAGTTGCCCACACTGTCCTTAATGCTGCTAACAGAATTGAAGGCATGGTGTGAGAACTTTGGCAGATAAGAGCTGGAACACCTCTTTTTTAACTTCTTGCACATTGATGTCATCTGCTTCTGGAATTAACAATTCCAGTTTACCTTCCAGATGACATGCAATCTGGCACTTTCATTTACATGAGAGATCCCTGCCCAGTAGCTTTGGAGATCCATGATTGCCAATCAGAAAAGAAAAACTTCTGGTCTCAATTGTATATTAATCTTTAAAATCCTCTGAATCAGTGCATGTATTTGAATCCAGAATTTGCTAGCTTTTTTACATGTCCGCTGAACATGATAAAATGTCATTTCTTGTTCACATTTCCAAGATAAATTTGAAGTGCTTTTATACATTCTAGCCAATTTCTCTGGTAGCCTATACCAGTGGTATATCATTTTATAAGAATTCTCTTTAAGATTATAACATAGTGTAAATTTCAATCCTTTCAGCCGCATTGGTCCATCTGTATATTATAACCAAAGTTTTTAGCGCACATTATCATACATTCTTTCACTTGTTCTTCTGTTTCAAATTTCAGTAAAAGTTTATACATTTTAGCAATTACATGTTCATTATTTGTACACAGTTCTATTCCAAACTCAGTCTTACAATGTTCAAAACCATAAATTCTGTTGTCTACTTTAAATCTTTCTAATAATTGTAAATAAGAGAACCATTGACAACTATATCACTCTGCCCCCAGTTCTTTTGATTTTATTTTACATTCCCCTTGACAAAATTCTAGTATCTCATGATAAGTTATCCATTTGTGTTTGCCTGTCGTTTCTCTTCTATAAAATGCTTCTTGTGCTGAGAGCCACAAAAGGTGTTTTTGGGCACAATCTGGGTTTGTATCTATTCCGTATTCTCAGTATGGCATGTCTAACATAATGATATTTAAAATCCACATTAACCTTGGCTTTGTTGTACCACAAATATCCGTGCCACCCAAATCTCAGGTCGTGTCCTTCGAACTCCAAAAGCCTTCTATTTCTCAGCAACACCCACTCTTTCATCCAATCCAAACAGCAAGCTGCAAAATACAATTTGAAACCAGGTAAACCCAATCCTCCTGTTTCCTTTGCATCTTGTAACACCTTATATTTAATTTGTGGTTTTTTTCTCCTCCCACATAAATTTAGATATGTCCTTCTGCCACTGTTTAAGAGGTACATCAGTTGTCAAAACAGGTATTGTTTGAAACAAAAACATCATTCTGGGCAAGTCATTCATTTTTATGACAGAGATTCTCCCCAGCAATGACAGTTGTAGTTTCTCCCATCTTAACATCTCTTTTTAGCTTCATTCCATGTCTTCATCTAGTGATTTTGAAATAATATTCAATTCATATTTGTCATAGTGATATCCAAATATTTTACTTTCTTCTCAATATTAAAACCCATTTTATTCATTAATTCTTCTATTTTCATATATTTTGTTAACATCTTAGTCTTCTGTTTATTAATCCTGAAACCTGCTAATGCACCAAATTCTTTTAATTTGCCTATTAATATTTCAGTTCCCTTTAAAGGATCTTCCAGAACTAAACCAAGTCACTGCAAAAGCCCTTCACTTGTAAGTTTCTTTTTAAATCTTTACTCCCGCTATCCTCTCATCTTGTCTTATATCTCTATTCAGTATTTCAAGAACCAGAATAAACAAGAGAGGAGACAGTGGGCATCCCTGTCTTGTTCCTTTTCTATCTCAGAGTTTTGTTGGATCTCCATTAACAATTATTCGTGCTTTCCGTGAAGTATAAATCGATCTTATCCATTTTATAAAGTTCTCTCCAAAATTCCTATCTTCTAAAACCTTGAACAAGAAAGAAAATGTTTTGAGGATGAACTTTTACAACCTTTACAAAACACAATTAACTCTATCCTACAGGGAGGAAAGATGCCAGAGAGTTGGAAGGAGGCCAATATAGCATTAATACCTAAAGCGGTACAAGATTTGACTTGAACAAGAAACTATAGGCTGATATCATTATTGAATAATGACTACAAGTTGTTCACAACAATTCTAGTTGATAAACTGAAAATAATTTTGCAAGAATTTATTTATGAGGACCAATGAGGGTTTTTACCTAAAAGTCAGTTAAAGGACAATGTTAGAAATGTGCTGGACATTTTGGAATATTTGGAGCAACATAATGAAAAACAAGCCACATTGATCTTCCTAGATGCAGAGAAGGCCTTTGACAATTTGAACTGGACTTTCTGAAGCAACAAATAAGTTTTGTACTCTTTGCCTAGGCATTTGTTCAGAATGGGATAGATGAACATCATCTGAGATTCCCTGTAAAGAGAACAGCAAAGGACCGTGTGACTCAGGGACCCCACAGATCTGTCCCCACATGGGCATAAGTGCTGATGTAAAGAGATATTCTTATGATGCCCCCACATGATTGAAGGGAGTAGGGTAGTGTGTCCAACCTGGCCAAGGTGAAGGCCCATTGAAAGTGCAGAACTAGAAGGGAGAAAAGATAGGATGAAGGCATATGCGTAATCCATGGACTGTGGGATTGGATACCAGGCTTAGACTGATTGGGAAATCAATATCCCAGATACATTGCATAAGAAGATTCCTGGGATTTTTAAACTCTAATGAGCAGAAGTTCTCCAAAAAGAGATCTAAAGACTGGACTTTGCAGTTAACTCTTTTTAGCCAAGGTGATTTAAAATAGTCTCTAAGAACTAGTGGGGCCAGGCTCACAGGGGAAAAAATAATTTTTACCAGAAATTAATGAGATTACCATGCTCTGACACCCACAGAAACCAAACCTATCTCTAACCATAAAGCAATTTTCTTGATGCATCTCGGAACTGCAAGGATCGCTTGTATAAAATTGGACTGGACAGTTACTAAAGTATTAAACTTTGTAAAAGTACAAATATAAATTCCATAAAGAAGTTGTGAAATAACAAGAAAGACCTTGCAGGCCATGGGAATAAAATGTACTTCCTTTGAATGGAAAAATTTCAGGACAGCTGAGGAACTACGTTGGGCATCCTTGGCCCAATAAGAGAAGCCGTAAGGAGATATGCGCCTGGTCTATTAGAGTCCCATTAATTTGTCGTGTATGCATCCTATAGTAGTGTCATGCAAGAACTAACACTTTAGCATTTTGATCATTTTTGCAAGCCTTTGTAAAAATTAGGCAAAAGGAAGCCAATGCCCTCAGTGCCCTTCTCATTCCCACCTGGGAGACAATTGAAATCTCTACATCATTTGCATATAACAAAGGTGAAATTGCATGATCTGCTAACATTGAGGATGTGCCTTGAGGATGCTCTCTCCGTTTTTTAACTTTGTCTGGTAGCCTTTTCAACTTTGTTTTGCACTTTTTACACTGTTTTTACGCTTCTTATATGTGAGCTGCCTAAAGTCACTTACATAGTGAGATGGGCAGTGTATACATTTGATTTATAAACACATAAATAAATAACATTGGAAGATGATGAACAGATGATGTGAGAGCATTAATGTATTTAAATAAACTTGATGGGAGTTTCACTGTCAGCTCTAAGGCTGGTTGCTGTACCAGTAGTCATTAGTTTGGCCATCTTTATATTTAATCATTGTCCCATTTTTTTCACTGGGCTCCTTGACTGTCATTATTGGAGCTTGAAGATCATTTGCATTTTCAGTTTTCAGAGTAGTCTCATTAGCATAGCACAAATCGTGATGTTTCTGTCTCCAAGTTTAAAACCATACTCTTCTTCCAAACCAGCCTCCTTACTCAGCATATAGATTGAAGAAATATGGAGACGCTATACAGTCATGTCCTACTCATTTGCTGACCTGGAGCCAATCTGTTTCAACATGTTCCAACTGGACTGTGGCTTCCTCTTCTGTGTATAGACTTTTCATGAGGACAATGGGATGTTCTGGGGTTCCCATTTCTCTAAGGACATTCTACTGCTTGATGTGGCTGACGCAATTAGAGGCCTTCTGTAATGAGTGAAGCACATTTTGACTTCTTTTTGGTATTCACAACTTAACCAACCAGGTTTTTTTATTACAACTGGTCCTACATCTACATATATTTAAACTTTATGAACCTCTAATATTTACTGTATTCATTTCTTGTCTATAATTCTTGTTGTCATTTTTATGAGAATGCTTTTGTTTTAACTAGCTAACTAATATAGAATATTGTCAGTAAGCCCCAACCTGACAAAATTGAGTGCTGCAGGCATAAGTGAATCCTTCCCGAAGGGGGAGGAGGGGCAAGATTGCCAGTGAATGCCAACTTTTCTGGAATCCTGGCATGTCAAGAAATTGTGATCAGAGGCAGCAAATCACCCCACCAGGACCAAGGATCATTCTTCATGTGTGGAACTCTAGAACAGCAGGTCAAAAAGAGCTTACCTTTTTACTACATTTTACTTTTAAGATGAAATGTTGAACACAAGTTGGGTTTTTTACTGGCCAGTTTGGAAGCTGCTGTGCTGTTTTTTCCTCTTCCTCTTCAATCTTTGCCTTAAAGGAGATGCAGGGGAAATAGTACAAAAATACTGTGATGAAACCCTTGAAAACAAGGGTTACTGGTGGGATGGATGATCCTCTAATGGACAGAGGCATTGGCGAATGTAATCCAACTAGGTTGGGAAGGCAACTTAGTTTTCAATCATGATTGCTTTGTAAAGATGATTAATTATGCTGTTTGCTGATTATATCACTTTCCATGTGTCAGTGGAAGTTCTGTATGTAAACTAAGATCCTTATCATGCTATAATAGTGAATAGCTGATTTAGTGAATCAGCTCACTAAAATAAATTAAAAGATGCTTGCTTCTTGGGAGGAAAGCTATGGCAAACCTAGATAGCCTATCAAAAGGCAGAGACTCTGGCTTGACCCTGCAAATGCCTCTGCAGTTTCTTCTTGCGTATGTGTGCGTGTATCAACATTCTGCCTTGGCTTGTTTATGGCTCAAAGTTGCTGTGACCTAGAATTTCTCCACTGCCAGATGGCATTGCCAGTGATCTAATTGAATCCATGAATAAGCTATTATTATATAAAGCCCATATTGAAATATTTCATATTTTTAGGCTGCGAGGAGTCTAAAACAGATCAAGTAGTTTCGAGTAAGGTGTTGCTTGCTGTTATCTGGAAATCTCTTTTTTCTCTTTTTTCATACAGACTGCAGTGGCTATATGTTAAAATAAATAATAACCACATCGCTTTTCTTTTATTTCTTTTTTAAAAAACCTGCTGCACGTATATCAATATGAATTGATTTTATATTCTAAGTTGAATCCATATATTTGACACCAATAATTGATTGTCTATCCCATTTTAAAGTATTCTGACTTATTGGATGGCACTAATTTTAATATGTTAGGTCCACTGGTTTGTATGATCTTTTGTTTTTACTCTCCTCTATGTAGCGTCATGATAGGGATGACAAGAGATGAAAAAAAGATTATTATGGAAGTGAGTTCAAATGACAGCTGCTGGGGAAACATGCCGTTCTGGATAAAATGTCATATTTTGGGGGTTATTTAGATTTACATTTTCTCTTAGGCTTAGAATTGAACATCACTGGATGGAACTTTATGTACATCCATAATTTGTATTTTTAAATGCTTTGTTGTGGAATTGTCTTGTGATCTGGACCCCAGGTAGAAAACAAAATGTTACATTATTCTTGGAGTTCAACATTTTCTCTTTCAAACTAAGTGTCTGAAAAATGATGAAAATGATTCAACGGAGCCTTTTGGAATCTTACCAGTTGGATCCTATGGATCCTATGGATACTGGAGCAAAAGCAGATGAATATGAGAATGAGAAATAATGTTGGAATGCTGATGAGATGATTCTTTATGGAATTCCTGGGAACAAAGGAGTGGAAAGCTGGCCTGATGATCCCATTGAACCAGAATTAAACCAGGAATGTAGGCATCCAGAAAGTCCAACAAAGTTATTCTTGATTCAGATATTGGTTCAGGAATGTGTTAGGTGGGGACAAACTGCATATGGGAGTGATGGGTGTGAGTCGGAGTCATGAAACCTATCTGTGATGAGTCATTAAAGGAAGAGGATGAGATGTCCTGAAAGGCTTTGGAATGTTATGGGATTATGGAAAACAGGAGGAACATGGAATGGGGAGGAAAGAGCGTAGGTTAAACTATTTTTAAAAACGGCAGTTGGGATTGAGGTGGAAAAGTGAGGAGGAGCTAAGGGGTAAAGGGTGAAAGAGGAAGAGAAATGAAGTAGCAAGGGAGTGAACATATAGAAAAAGTCTGTGTTCACACATGTTTTACCAGCTCAGATTAAAAACCCAGAAGCTGCATTTGCACAACATGCTCAGCTTAAGCAGTGTTAATCTTAGCTTTATTGTGGTGAGGGTGCTGTGCAAAACAGTCCCTTTGATTGGTTTGGGATTTAATGAATAGGGCAACCCTGAAAAAAAGGTTAATTCAGTAACCTAGTTAAGTGTGGTACGAGGAATGGAGCAATACTCATGAAGGCCAAAATTCTCCGGCAACAGCCTCCTGAAAAACCTGTGAACATTTACTCCAATATGGTTTAGGGTGAGGACTATTTATGTTTCCTTTATATTGTTATAGTGGGTATTTGTTAGTAAATGAATATCATGTAAATAATTTCTGAAACGAATGCCAATCTGTCCCACCCAAAAAAGTCAGTTTTTTCTCACTCAAGGATGGGTGGAGAGCACTTCATTAGCAAGTGATGTCACCACTTGGCAGAGATGAGAGACCTTGAAAATTATCTTCAGATCTGAATAGATGTAGGTTATGGGAAGAAGTGATCCATGTACGTAACATTTTAGGGGGTGGAGGAATATTAAGTTTGCTTGTACTTCTTGTGATGAAGATAGGAAGTCATTTCTTTAAATATTGCTTTATTTTTTCTTTTTCCTTTTTTCCCTCCCTCCCTTTTCTTTTCCTTTGTACTTTTTCCTTCCTTTTTTTCCTATTCTTTTCTCTCTTTCTGATTTCAGCTTATATTTTATTATGGTTAAAATCCTTAATAAAAATTATATTAAAAAGATCTCAGTAGGGGTATATAGACTTGTATTGGATGAGACACTGCTTGGGAATCCTAATTGCAAAGATGAAAATTAATACTCTGCATTGGTTCAAGAAACAGGTGAATGTGGATCACAAGCATTTCAATATGGAAGCAGCCCCACATATCAGTAATGCAGACAAAAAAAGGGGTCATAAGAAAGAAGGATGGATGTTAACAGAGATGACAGAACTTGAAGCACTTATTAAAAATCTTTTATTGGATGGAGGAATGGTTGGTTAAGATGGCAGAATTTGCAGAGGTGGCAAAACTGACTTGTCTGATTAGGGAAAAGACAATAGCCACAGTTGTGAGTGACTGGATATCGTTTATGGACTTTTTGCTGAAAACAGAAAAAAATGAACTTGTGATTGATGGGTCTGATGATTAGAAAGAGTAGAATATGGAAAGAAGGGAGCCACAATGCAACCTAAGAGAGAGAGAATAAAATATAAATGCATTTATAACCGCTGTAAAGAGGATCGGAAGTCGCTCTTTATATCTTTTCTTTTTTCTTTCTTTTCTCTTTCCTTTCTTTGCTATTTACTTATCACATTTCTTTACTTTTCTTTTAAAAAAATTGTATTGTTGTTATTCTGTTTTTAAAAATAAAATATTTTGATTTTGTAATAAATTTTTAATTTTTTTTTTAAAAATCAAAAATAATTTTTAAAAAAGATCATTTATTGGGATGCATGTATAAATTGTTACTGAAACATGACACGGGGACAGAACAAATTCAAAAGTAATTACAGTGGAACCATGGGAAGAGTAATGGAAAAAAATGAGTAACATTCAATCCAAGCTACAATCTGATGGAAAATTGGTACAAAATGTTTTATAGATGGTATATAATTCCTCCAATGATTACCAAGATGAACAACTGCTGGAAATTTCTTAATAATAAATTTCATAATAAAGAAAGAACATTCTATTGTATGTGATGGCCTTGTAAAAAAAAAAAAACCCAAAGTATTGGAAAGAAATACACCAAAATATTAAAGAAAATTAAAAATAACTTTTGAATTGAAACCCCAAACCTTTTTTATTAGGAACCATTCCACAGAGTATAAAAGAGAAGTCCCATTCTTAATTGAGATCCATGTTGACAGCTGCAGGAACTCATCTGGCACAACTCTGGAAAAGTGAAATCTTGCCAACAATACAAGAATGGGAGACCAAAACTGGAGAATAGGCAATGATGGCAAAATGGACTGTAAGTATTCATAACAGAAGTTTAATTAAATTCAGACAGGAGTGGCTTCTCGATATATGATATATTTCATGGCAGGGCCGGTTTAGACATCTGGCGTACGGCTTCTAAGAAGAAGAACCAAGAGACCAAACAAAGATAAGAAGAAATGGTTTAAATAGTTATATTTAAATATATTTAGATATATTTAAATAGCAATAATATCTATTCCTCAAAGAAAAGTACAAACACAGTTAGTGGTTGGGAACAATGGAAGGAAAAGGGAAAACGTGCTATTGAAATATTTCCTTACCTTGTTTTTATGTTCTGTTTCTTACTTTGCTTAAAGCATTTCACTTTTTGGTACTGAAATTCTTACTACATGCTTGTAATATAGTAATGCAAATGAAGAATACCAGAATGTGTTTAATTATAGCTAGGATAATCTTGTTTGACATGTTTTATAATTTCAGTTTAAGCTGATAAACTATGTTTTGCTCCAAAACAGCTACCTGAACCAAGAGTAGTTCTAAACTATGAAGCTGGTTCATTCAGGAAGTAGCAGCTGAACATTCTTTACCCAGGCAGATGAACCCTAACCTTAATCCTAATTTTATTCTCATTTGAATATGCTGCTTCCCTAATCTATCATGAACTGCTACCGAGTTTTAACATTTAGTTAAAAACAACAGCAACAACAAAACACTTTGGTTTAAAGTCAGAGGTTTAAATTATTCCAATTTCTACATGCTTCAAAAATCCAGGAAAAAACTGTAGGGCCACGTTCTTTACAGTTTATATGCCACATACACTTTAAAGACTCTGCTCAGTTTTATATGGCATTATAGATGTAGAAATCAGAGTTCCTGTAACTATTGTTTACATAGTTTAGATTGTGTTTCAGGTCAGCTTTCAGTTGGGATGTGTCCAGACAGATATTTCAGAAATGTACTCCCTGAAATTATGATTAATGCACCTCTACTGATATGATGCTTCTCCAAATTGCAGCTAATGTTGTAATTGTCAAGAGCCAGTTTGGTGTAGTGGTTAAGGTACCAGGCTAGAAACCGGGAGACCATGAGTTCTAATCCTGCCTAGCTGTGATGGATAGGTGGTGGTGGTGGAATAGAGTGGTCCCTTCATCTCTGCCGTGCTGTGCAGGATGGCCACAAGGGTAAGATAGGGAGGGAGGGAATAGGCGGATGGGGGGAGTTGAAGCGAAAGCAGTTCGTGCAGAGTAGGAGAAGTGAGTCGGCCTCTTCTGGCTCAGTGATCCCCTGAAAATGTCCCTTACCTTCAAAGAACTGAGGCTTGGGGCCGGGAGGGACCAAGCCGGGAATGGCTTGGATCAGAGTTGGTCCTCGCCTAATGACCGTGCAAGATTCGCTTAACAATGGCAACCGGAACTGCCGGAACTGCTGTCACTAAGTGGTGTGGTCACATGATGTTTCACTTAATGACCACTTTGCTTAGCAATGGAGTTGCTGGTCCCAATTAGGATCATTAAGGGAGGACTACCTGTAATCAGAAAATGGCAAGAAGCATTACCTTCTTTTTCTTTATCTTTGCCATCTAAGACCCATCCAGATTTTTGTAGCCTAAAAATGGGGCACTGATATGAATGGTCAGGGTAAGGTAAGTTATAATGGCATTTGATGAACTGTGGAACACCTAAATGGAGGGACCCAAAATTCATAGTGGATAATGGGTGGATTTTTCTGGGGTTGGGAGGAAGTTTCAATAATTTTATTGATTTGTTAAAAGTACAGTATGTTAAGGCTATTTTATGATCTAATTTACAATTTTAGATCACGTGACCACAGGATGCTGCAATGGTTGGAAATGCGGACCAGTTACCAAGCGCCCGAATCATGATCATGTGACCCCAAGGGCACTGTGGTCGCTGAATGAGTGGTTGTTAAGCAAGGACTATCTGTATATCATCAGTTTCTTAGCCCAAAAATTACCTTTCTTTCATCCTTAGTTGAATTATTAGTCCTGGCCAGCAGGCCCAGATTTAGATATGATGAGGCCCTAAGCCATGAGAAGCTGAAGAGGTTCCTGGCTTCGGTTGAACCTTGACAAGATTGAATGGCTGTGGATTTAGGGCTGCAGACCTGGTGAGTGAGCCCTAGTGAGTTTCTGTTGTTAACTGAATGGGGTTGCATTCCCCCAGACAGTATGAGTATTTTTTTCCTGGCCTCCTAGCTCCTGCTTGAGGAGCAGTTGACAACCATGGCCAGGAGAGATTTTGCATAAATACATCTTGTATGGCAGTTGTGACCATTCCTAGATTGGGAGCTGTTATATTAGTTGCTTCTCATTTGGACTATTGCAATGTGCAATACAGGGGGTTGGCTTTGAAGAGCATTTGGAAACTTCACCTGGCCCAGAATGCTGAGGCATGGGCAATTTGGGGGCACCATGGTATGCCCATGTAACACTGATGCTGTGAGCTGCACTGGCTCCCAATAGGATTCTGGGTGCAATTCAAAGTGCTGGTTGTCACCTTTAAAGTCCTATATGACATGAAACCAGGTTATTTCCTGGACTGTCTTTTCTCAATGGTTTCCACTTGTTCCACTAGATCTGGCCGAGTGGGCATCCTCCACAGACCCTCAGTGAAATAGTGTTACCTGGTGGGTCCCAAGAAATGTGCCTTCTCTGTCATGGCACCTATCCTATGGCTCCCTCCACTGAGGTATAAGATGGCTCCCAACACTATTGGTCATTCAGAAGGCCGTGAAAACTTGGCTGTTCCCCCAGGTGTTGGGGCTGAAATGTTAGTGACAAGAGCTTTGACCTGGGTATATGTGACATGTGGTGACTAAGATTTTAATGAGCCTCAGTTGAATGAGCCTCAGTTGAATTTTTTGTTTTTTTTACTTCACTGTGTCAGAGATTTTGGGGGCCAAGTGAAAAGCACTTAACCCCAACACATCTTTTGAAGGGAAACAAAGCACTGGCTTAGCTATGTGGTGTCAAGTTGGCCAACTACACCATTACAAAAAAATTTTTTTCCAGGAAAACTGCACTGTCAGCTTAACCACAGAACATTTAGAAGGCCACAGAATACTGTCCTAGTCATTTATTTCAAATTACTACAGGTAGTCCTTGCTTAATGATCACAATAGGGACCGGAAAATTGGTCATTAAGTGAGGCAGTTGTTAAGCAAGTCACCACATGACCGAATCCAATTTTAAGATCATTTTTACAATGAATCACCATGGTCATTAAGCAAATCACATGGTCATTAAGTGAATTTAGCTTCCCTAATGGACTTTTTTGCCAGAATTTGCTTAATAACCGTCATGAAAAAGGTGGCAAATCGCAATCACGTGACCCTGGGGGGTGGTTTGATGGTTTGTGATGGTTGTAAGTGCAAGTACAGGTCATAAAGCACTGTTTCCAAGGTTGTCATAACTTCAAACCATCATTAAATGAACGGTCATTAAGTGAGGACTATTTGTATATGAACTGAGCCTTTTCCAAAGCCACAGAATCTGATCAGAGGTGGGTAAGATATTCTGAACAATGGTTTTAAGTGTTCTGAGTGCCCCATAAAATCCCTTGTTCCAATATTTTTGTCCCTAACTTGGCTTGTTGCTTTATCAATTGCAATTAGCTTGTTGTTTTCAATATAGTAAACCTCTCAGCATTAACTAACAAATCACGAGCAATTCTGAGGTTAGGCTGAATACTTCCTCCTTTAGCACATTGTTTCCAGTCTTCACTTTGGGCAAGCTGTTTGGTCCCAGTAGAGCAGAAGCTAAGCAAAGTCTTGGGTAGACCAGCAGCTGTTGAATATCATTCTCTGCAGGAGGATTTACAATGTTGGACAGTATTGGGAGACAATCAGAGATCAATTTGAGGGGCATGAGGAAGGGCGAGGATCTTTTGCTGGGACAAGCAGAGGAGTAATGCTCTGGTCTAGTTGGCCTCTGCTTCTTCAATAACAATCCAGGGACTTGGGGTCAAGAGGAGGAGATAATGTCCCCTCCTGTTGCCAAGTCCATGGATAGTTCTGCCAGGAGCCAGGCAGAAGCACCAATGGAGCCCCACCACAATCAAAAGGCCTGCGATGACAAGCCCATGACTATGTTGCACAATCCCATTTTAAACTTTATTTAAATGGTTCTGCATAAGCATCAGGCAGGTGTTCTGGCAACAGATGACAGCAGTTGAAAACTTATGCTGTTAATTTGTGGCAAGCAAACAGCTCTGAAGTTGAGCAAGGTGTTAATCTCTGCTTATCTGGGCATTGGCTGCTGGAAAGGATGCGTTCTGGTTGTTTTGCTTCCTTCTTAGCTTTTTATTGTCTCTTTTGAATGGTGTGTAAATGTGGTTTATCTCTATGTGTCTACTGATGGCTGATTTGTCTGAATGCCGAGCTTCCAGAAATTCCCTAGTGTTTTTGGATTTAGCTTGGTCTAGGATGTTGATGGTTTCCCAGCTGAAGCTATGGTTGAGCCATGTGTTGTGAGATTAAGGAGTTTCCATTGTGTCTTCTGATGCTAGCTGGTATTTTTATGCTGTATGTTGTAGATGACTCCTGTTTTTTCTTCTTGTGCTGCTGGGTCTTTTGGTTTACTTAAGACATTTTGGAGGGCTTTAGTTGGTTGTGTGCTACAGTGATGCCATGTGATTGTAATAGTCTGTTGGTTGTTTCTGAGATGTTTTTGATTTATGATAGTGTTATCCTTTTCATAGCTTGTGTTGGTTCTGCTGTAGTGGGTTGAGTGGGATTAACACCAGACAGAATCAAGCAAAAAACTATAATCAAGGAACTATCAAGGAGAAAACCACACCCCCACCAACACTGGTAGGGCAAACTAGTGTATATAAACAGGAAACAAAGCCCACACTCACTAGCACTGATGATGTTACTTAGTTGGGTAATGAAACGTCTGCAAGCAAACGACCAAGCTCAGAGAGCACCAAGGACTCCATAGTTCAACCCTGAGCTACAGAGATTCTCTTCTATTGGAACTGCCTCTTTGTTCTTTCAAAACCCCTTTGTCTTTGTAGTCATGCCCCATTACTTCATAGTTACACTCTAATGGCTTCACTGGGTTCACTAGATGCATGATATATTATATCTAATGAAATACCTGTTCACATATGATTCTATCCAATCATATGTGCATTCTAATTTGTATAAGTCTATAAAGGGGGACTGTAATTCCACCCTCTTTAGGTTAGACCTGGCCTCCAGGGCTGTCAATAAACCAATTTGTGCTTCAAGGTAATGCACCTTGGTGTAGAGGGAAGAGGGAACAGCCTTGAGGGACAGGAGGAAGAGCAACTACCAAGGCAATGGTCAGAAAAAAGGGGTCTGAATCCTGAGCAAGAATAGACCATAAATAAACATCTCAGATGAGACCCTCCCTAGTTCTCATGAAGATAAAGGGAGGGAGTGGGGAACTGCATTCAGAGTTGCATGTTTCTGTTACTATAGCTTTACAATAAAAGTAGTACTGATCCACATGACACTGGATTCCTAGTCTGATCTACCTTGAAGGGCTGACATCAGGTGTCTGGTCCAAAGGTACCCCTAAGATACTCTATTATAATTGGAATATTTTGTTTTGATTCTCTTCACCACCCAAAATTTCTTTGGATAGATAGTTAAACATATAAATTGGATTAATACATACATACATACATTCTTAGCAAGTGCTAATAGATAATAAGGCTGTGTAATTACACAGCTTTGCAAGAATTCCACCAAATTGCATAGGAAATCTGTGATGGGCTGGGGAAGGGTCCTCTTTGAATGCAACAGAAACAAAGCATATCTTAATCAAGTAATGGGGGTCATGTGAGCCCTCCAGAAGGGCTTAATTTACTTTCATATATGAAATTATAATAAACCTGTAACAAATGACAATTCTACATTTTGAGAGGCTCTTTCAGACTTTGAGTCTTTAGGCTGCAGCATGTTTAGCTTACACCGAAATCTGGTTCTGCTGAGCAGTCTGCTAAGGAATTCACATTGCACAGGTTCAAGTATCCATAAGAAAAGCAAACTCCTGTGAGAACAGCAACCCACACAATTTCAAATGACTAGCTATTATCTCAATGGTATGGGAGGAACTGCAGGATCTGCTCTGTCTCAACTGATAAGAACATCTGAAGGAAAGTGTAGATTTTCTTCCTACAAAGCATTTTGGTTTTAGGAACTCATTTTGAGAGTGCATTTCATTTCTCTTGTGTTCCTCTTGTGCTCCTCATGTTAATTCAAATGAGTTGTGATCAGGGAGAGATGAGTTGAATTATTTGAAGGAAAAAGCTAGAATTTTGACTGGGAATATTTTGTTTGCATGACCTGGAATTTAGTTCAAATGCTTTGCCAGCATTGCATCAGTTAAGAACATATGATCATCATTGGGTGGAAGAACTGAGCGTGAGTAAATCACAGCCCATTTGCTGTGTTCATCATAACCAGTTTATTGTCCAATTATGGAAATCTTCACTAGGCATATAGTCTTCTATCAATTGTTACAACTTCAGTTTTCAAAGTGGTCTTTCTATCTATTAACAGGAGAATTGCTACGCCATTTTAACAACATGTTGTAGTTGCTTTCAGGAAGGTTATTTGGAACAATATGCACAGTACCAGTTTGAAGGAAGCCATCAATATCTTCAGTTTACAGCCAATTAAGAATTTTGACTATGTGATCCTTCTCTCTTTAGGCAGTGTAGTTATAAAATAGGGACAGCCATCTTTTTTCCCCAAGGATTATCCCAACAGTAAAGGAACCAGCAGTCAAGAGATATGGCACAGCCTAGCACTTGGTAGAATAGTAATGAAGGCCTTGGAAAAGATATTCAGATGCCAGGATGTGTCGATACCTACAAAGATCAGAATCATGGCTTTCCCTCTGATACTCTATGGAAGTGAAAGTTGAATTTTGCAGAAGCAGAACAGAAAGAGTATTGACATTTTGAATGTTGGGGTTGGAGAAGGAATACTGTGGACATCCAAGAAAAGAAACAAATGGATCATTGAACAAATCAACCCAGAGTTCTCAGTCAAGGCACAAATAACCAAATTCAAACTATGATATTTTTTTACATATTATGTGAAAGCCTAGCTCTGTTGAGAAGTCTACAATATTGGGAAAGGTGGAAAGAAAGAGAAAAAGAGGATGACCAATCCGATGTACTTTGTTAAAGAAGCAATGGATGCACCACTGGAAGATCTGGAGGGCCAGGTTGGGGCAGAGTGTCCAGGAGAAAAATCTATGTGGCTGCTAAGAGCTGATACCGACCTGATGGCACATAATCAATCAATCAATCAATCAATCAATCAATCAATCAATCAATCCCACAGATATTTGACCTCCTTGTGAGTGGTTGTTCAGTACTCAAAAATCAATTTGTAACTCTGTATTATTTAAACCATTAGCTTAACAGTGACTAGACATACGTAAAGTTTTTGAAATGTACTATCCAACTTTGAGATTTGTCTCTTGCTATCTTAAAAGAAGAGTATTTATCTTTAAATAATTATTTTAGATAAAACATGTCTTTTTTTTATTAAAACCATTCTAATAGCATTGTCTTCTATCAAAAGATTAGTTGTTGTTGTTGTTCAGTCGTTAAGTCATGTCCGACTCGTGACCCCATGAACCATATTGCGCCAGGCCTTCCTGTCCTTCACTGCCTCCCTGAGTTGGCTCAGTTTCATGCTCATTGCTTCAGTGATACTATCTAACCATCTCATCCTCTGCCGTCCTCTTCTCCTTTTGCCTTCAATCTTTCCCAGCATCAGGGTCTTCTCCAAAGAGATCTCTCTTCGCAAAAGATTAGTATGGCGCACCATTTACACAATTAAATCACTATGGCATTTGTACATCAGATTTCACAAATCTATTTAAGCAATAAGCTTATTTAAGCAATAAGCAATTTAAGATTAACAGATTTATTTAAGCAATAAGAAAAAGGAACTGAGCTTGCCATTCAGATAGCAGATCTTCCGAATCTAATCTTCAATTAGCTGCTCCTTTCTCATGTTTGACAGATACGTACCCACAGATAGCTTGAGACTGACACCATCTTTTCTCCCAAATCACAAAAATTCTCATGTCAAATATCTGTCAGTGTTTATTTTCCAGATGCATTTATATATGTAAACAGTGGTACTCCGAGTATTTAGAATATCTGTTCAGTGCCTTTGCAACTTTTCTGTCACTTTCTGGAGGTCAATCTAAGAATCAAACAAGGAATTGATGACTCTAACAGTTTTCATCTGACAGTCCGTCCAAATTTGAAATCCACTGATGTAGTGTCAATAAATACCACCGTCTTAGAACAAGGAATCTATCTTCCTTTCTATCCTGTAAGTTTCTTCTTCCCATAATCCTTTGTATTTCATTTCATATTTAAATACTTCTCTTGGAGATGTTCCAACATTTTTATCCAAATTAAATGGTGCAGAGCATGCTTTCTCTCAGGCACTTCATATAGACAGTATTTGACAGCTGCTTAGAGCTGTAGTTTAGCTCAGCTTAACATTTTTTTAAAAAGATAAATGTCTTGAAAGGCAAATACTCTCAAATCCTTTCGGTCTCCCCTTCTAGTCACTCCTGCAGGCTGCAGTCAAGGAAGGACAAAAAATCACCCAGATGTCAATGAGGAGTTTTAATGCTAGAATTAGAGGTCAAGTACAGAATCTTGGAAGCCGAGATAGGAACCTCCAGCCTTCTTTCATAAAAGTAGAGTCATTCAGTGGAGTCTCTTCTGATGAATTGAATCTCTTCTTCCTGGGATTTTTATGGCTTGAACCAAGTGGCTGTTCATGGGATGTTACTAACAAACTCCTTGGCCTTGTCTGTTGGTTGTATTTATGTCTAGCATTCCTCCAATTACTTCCCAGCATCCTCATGATTTCTTGCAAATAAGCACAACCTTACCTTTTGCAGAGCAAAACAATCCCAAAATGTTATCAGTAAATATGTTGAAGACAATCAAATCCATTTCTCCATGCCGGGTCATCAGACAATGCTGAGTCTCCCTTTTGTGCTTCCGTTTCAACAGGGCTGGATGAGACAAAATTGAAACTGAATCCCAGTAAAGCAGTTGTACTCATTGGAGTCATCATTCCAGATCTGTGATACCTCTGCCTGTTCTGGATAGGGCCCTACTCTCCCACAAACAGCAGGTACACAGCTGGGCAGTGATTCTGGATTCAGATCCCTCCCTGATCCCTCCGGTAGGGTTCATGGCTGGAACTGATGAAGCTGATTAAGGTTTCTACTGACAAGCCATCTCCATCCATTCTTAGATAATAATTATCTGAAAAGTGGCACATTTATTGATTAACTCCAGGCTTGATTTCTGTTATGCATGCTACATAGGGCTGTCAGAGGATGAGAAGAAAAGAGCTACACATACACCATTCTCTGAGTTACACCTCAACATTACAGTGACAGTTCTTTGTTACGGTGCGTTTAGGTAAATACTTTGTGTTTACTTCTCACATATATGGTGGCCTTAGTTTAACAAACTATACAGAAGTTCTATTCAGACATTTTTATATGGAGCTTTTCACACTTTCTTAATTGTCACTTCCCACTCTTCCTGGTTCCCATAGATGTTTCTTATCACAGCTTTCATAGGGATTCCAGCACCTTGGTCAAGCGGTCCTCAAGCTGACATCTGCTCTGTCCTTTGTTCTTAGATCTTTGGGATTTTGTAGCCTGTTGATGGGTAATTGAAAAATCAATCAGTCAAACCAATGTGGAATAAGGAAAGACACATCACTATGACATATGAGAAGCTCTGAAATTCTTTTCCTCTCCAAAAGAGCAACAATGATGCTTGCTAAAATTTAAGAGTATTACTTTTTAAACCCACCATAAAAACGGATACATTTCAGAGTTTTTTAATCCAGTGGACCCCAAACCTGGACTGTTCATACAGCTTATAGAAAAAGGTCCCCACCTCTACTATTCCTGCTGTATCAGAAAGACTTTTCTATCAATCTCTTTAACTTAAGAATTTTAAAATATTGTTTATTATTTGATGGATACATGATATGTAGAGATAGTTTTTAACCCTTTGTTGTTATTTCTTTCTTGTTTAGTTTGTTGTTGCTTTTTTGTTTTGTTTTCACTTTGTTTTGTTTTTGCTTTTTTCCCCATTTTTGTGTGGGGTGTTTTTGGAAAGATTTGTCTAAATCATTAAAAACTATTTTTTTAATGAAGGCAATTTAAACAACTGCCCTATTATTATCTTATAATTTCTATGATACTGGGAGAACATCAAGTGCTTGAGAAGCATCATCATTTAAGTTAACCCAGAAGTAGCTGTTATCAAGTTGGATGATATAGAAGGGACTGAGTCAACTCTATAATGCTATACTTCATTGAAAGAGATCCCACTCAGAAATAACAAAGGAAGTACACAACTTAATGAAAGAATTTCCTACAGGTACCTTATACAAACACACCTCCAGAGGCACAACCACAGCTCTTCTGCTATCCAAAATATGCTAACCATCAAGTCTGCATAGCTTAGATAGTTTCTTGCAATGATCGGAATTAAATTTAGAGAAGAGATGCAGGTCGCCTTTCTTCACCGAGTAGCAAGCTTCCAGCCTGATACCTAAAAAAATGTGGAAGGAAAGAGACATGAGTTTTGACACTTCCTACAGAGCCTTATTCTGAAATTGGGTACTTGCTGGAATTTGGTTATAATTTAAGTCTTCCTTCTGATAAATACTGTTAATCAGAGCTCTGAGATTCTTGTTCCTGAAGTTAACTGCTTCGAGTCTAGACCACAAGGAAGGAAGTTTGGCAATCAGACTAGTTGGTCAGGCTGCTGATTGGAATACTTTACATGCTCGCATCATTCCTCTTTCAGATGTAGGACTACTGACTTCTTGAGGGATCTACATAAGCAATCTGCCAGAAAAAACCCACCATTTTAGCTACCACATGGGTTGGGGTTATTTCTATCACCATCTTTCCCAGAAGTAGGCAATTGTCCATCAGAAATTATGATCGTGATGATGCAACAGCTCTGTTATTTTGTAAACTAAGTCAGTGTGGCTATGCACTTTATAGACAAATGAAAGTACAAATAAATTGCATAAGCTTTGGGAAGAAGCTGCCTTTTTATTTCCCTAGCATAGCTGGGGGGGTTTACTTTGACCTACTGAATGCTGATGTCAAGGCTGATTAGAACAATGCTTCCTCCGGTCCTATATTTATACCTATTTATTATATAGGCTCAGAGACAAGATGCCCTGGAAAAGTTTAATCAGGACTTAAGTAACCTTTATCCACCATCACACTAGAACAATCTACTTATCAGGGTTTGTTTCCAGTAACTTAGTGGCTATATAAGTATCATCTAATATCAGAAGATGACATCATAATTTTAAAAAAATGTTGGGTTTCGAAATTCCGAATTATAACAGTTTGATGATCCACAGAGACATTATTCTAGTTTTCTTAAAGAAAGTGTATTTTTAACTTTCCACTCTGCTCTGCAGCCCTGAAACTCTACCATATTCTCTCATCCAGATATCAACCAGACCCGCTTCTCATTTTTTTAAGCCCAGATACGTGCTCAAGCTAAGATGTGTGTGCTATCACCAGCTAAGATTTATTTTATGTTCAGAAACCAAAAAATATGAGGCTTTTTGTTTCCACGTGACATTCTGTCAATATCAGTGACTATGCATAGGACAGATACTGAGGATGTTGTTGTTGTCGTTAAGTCATGTCCAACTTTTCGTAACCCCATGAACCATATCGTGCCAGGCCTTCCCGTCCTTCACTGCTTCCCTGAGTTTGCTCAGTTTCATGCTCATTGCTCAGTTTCATGCTGATGCTATCTAACCATCTCATCCTCTGCCATCCCCTTCTCCTTTTGCTTTCCATCTTTCCCAGCATCAGGGTCTTCTCCAAAGAGTCCTCTCTTTGCATTAGGTGGCCAAATATCTGAGCTTGAGCTTCAGTATCAATCCTTCCAATGAGCAGTCAGGGTTGATTTCCTTTAAGATTGACTGGTTTGACCTCCTAGCAGTCCAGGGGACTCTTAAGAGTCTTCTCCAGCACCACAGTTCAAAGGCATCAATTCTTTGGCGCTCAGCCTTCTTTATGGTCCAGCTCTCACAGCCATACATTACTACTGGAAAAACCATAGCTTTGACTATGCAGATCTTTGTCGGCAAGGTGATGTCTCTGCTTTTTAATATGCTATCTAGGTTTGCCATAGCTTTCCTCCTAAGGAGCAAGCGTCTTTTAATTTCATGGCTGCAGTCTCCGTCTGCAGTGATCTTGGAGTCCAAATAAATGAAGTCTGTTACCGCTTCCATTTCTACCCCTTCTATTTGCCAGGAATTGATGGGTCCAGATGCCATGATCTTAGTTTTTTTAATGTTGAGTTTCAAGCCAGCTTTCGCACTCTCCTCTTTCACCCTCATCTAGAGGCTCTTTAGTTCTTCTTCACTTTCTGCCATTAGGGTGGTATCGTCTGCATATCTGAGGTTGTTGATGTTTCTCCCTGCAATCTTAATTCCGGCTTGTGATTCCTCCAGCCTGGCATTTCTCATGATGTACTCTGCATATAGGTTAAATAAGCAGGATGACAGTATACAGCCTTGTTGTACTCCTTTCCCTATTTTGAACCAATCGGTTGTTCCATGACCGGTTCTAACTGTTGCTTCTTGGCCTGCATACAGATTTCTCAGGAGACAGGTAAGGTGGTCTGGTACTCCCATCTCTTTAAGAATTTGCCACAGTTTGTTGTGATCCACACAATCAAAGGCTTTTGCATAGTCAATGAAGCAGAAGTAGATGTTTTTCTGGAACTCTCGTGCTTTCTCCATGATCCAGCAAATGTTGGCAATTTGATCTCTAGTTCCTCTGCCTCTTCAAAACCCAGCTTGTATATCCGGTAGTTCTCGGTTCACATACTGTTGAAGCCTAGCTTGTAGGATTTTGAGCATAACCTTGCTAGCATGTGAAACGAGTGCAATTGTGCGATAGTTTGAACATTCTTTGGCATTGCCCTTCTTTGGAATTGGAACATAAACTGACCTTTTCCAATCCCGTGGCCACTGTTGCGTTTTCCAAACTTGCTGGCATATTGAGTGCAGCACTTTAACAGCATCATCTTTTAGTATTTTCAATAACTCAGCTGGAATACTGTCATCTCCACTAGCTTTGTTGTTAGCAATGCTTCCTAAGGCCCACTTGACTTCACTCTCTAGGATGTCTGGCTCAAGGTCAGTGACCACACCAGTGTGGACATCAGGGGCATTAAGATCTTTCTTGTATAGTTCTTCTGTGTATTCTTGCCACCTCTTCTTAATCTCCTCTGCTTCTGTTAGGTCCCTGCCTTTTTTGTCCTTTATCATGCCCATCTTTGCACTAAACGTTCTTTTGATATCTCCAATTTTCTGGAAGAGATCTCTAGTCTTCCCCATTCTATTTTTTTCCTCGATTTCTTTGCATTGTTCATTTAAGAAGGCCTTCTTATCTCTCCTTGCTATTCTCTGGAAATCTGCATTCAGTTGCTTATATCTTTCCCTTTCACCCTTGCTTTTCACATTCCTTCTTTCCACAGCTATTTGTAATGCCTCATCAGACAGCCATTTTGCTTTCTTGCATTTCTTTTTCCTTGGGATGGTTTTAGTTGCTGCCTCCTGTACAATGTTACGGACCTCCGTCCATAGTTCTTCAGGCACTCTGTCTACCAAATCTAATCCTCTAAATCTATTCATCACCTTCACTGTGTACTCACAAGGAATATGATCTAAGTCATACCTGAGTGGTCTAGTGGTTTTCCCTACATTCTTCAATTTAAGCCTAAATTTTGCAGTAAGAAGCTCATGATCTGAGCCACAGTCAGCTCCTGGTCTTGTTTTTGCTGTCTGTATAGAGCTTTTCCATCTTTGGCTGCAAAGTATATAATCAATCTGGTTTCGGTATTGACCATCTGGTGATGTCCATGTGTAGAGTCGTCTCTTGTGTTGTTGGAAAAGAGTGTTTGCTATGACTAGCTTGTTCTCTTGACAGAACTCTATTAGCCTTTGCCCTGCTTCATTTTGTACTCCAAGGCCAAACTTGCCTGTTATTCCGATTACTCCTTGACTTCCTACTTTAGCATTCCAATCCCCTGTGATGAAAAGGACATCTTTTTTTGGTGCTAGTTATAACAGTTATAAAAACACAAATCTATATTAAAGCATTCTCTCCTATCATACAATTACATTGATGCAATGGACTTTGGATCATTTATCTAATTAATCTATTCAGTAAAATTATGTATATGGTGTCATTTGCATATGCATATGCATATGTTGATGTTGCTGATGACATACTCTCCAGTTTAAGGCACACCTGGGAATAATGGAACCCTTCTCCCAACTGGTTGATTGAATTGAGATTTCTGTACATCTGCATTCACACAGAAAAGCAACACAGATCAATGGATCAATGTGATTTAAATAAATTTGATTAGAAATATCTGTGATGCACTGCTTCTTGCTTGCTCATCAGCCTAATTAATTCTGTCTCAATTGTTGAGTTAGTTGCGTCATGGCATTTTTCAGGTTAGTTATTTGTAAATCCAGCTGTTGTTGGTGTTGCAATAAGGCTACAGCAATGTGTTCCATGGAAAGTGGAGTGCCCTGAGGGTCAAATGGCATCTTAACTAGCAAAGGTAAAATCTTTGGCCTCTCTTGAAAGAGACTAGGAGACCTGCAAGATTTACATCAGCCCTTCAGGGTAGCCCAGGTCAGGAAACAGATTCCACAGGAAGACAAGAACTATACTTTATTGAGATAGGATATTGTAATGCATGTGGGAATGACCTTGGGAAACAGGAGGAAGAGCCGCAGACTGAACAACCATCACGTAAAAGATATCTCAGTCCACAGAAGGAGGGGGTGAGTGGGTGGGAAGCGTGTCAGAAGGGATCCTCCCTAGTTTTCTGAGGAGTACAAGGAGAGGAGGGGAGAAATACTCTGTCTTGCAAGATTCTTTAATGTAACCTTACAATAAAGATAGAGCTGGTTGTGTTTCTTGTCTGGAGTACCTCAAAGGGCTAACAGTCTTAAACGGTATCAGTCTTAGATGGGAAAGTGCATTAATTAAGACAAGTAGATTCTCAACCTCCCCTCCGAAAACCCTAGGGGAGAAATTTATCAATCCCACCTCTCCCCCTCCCCCCTTATACACAATCTTTTATAAAATGTTAGGGTGAGATATTCTACTATCTGGGTAAATATGGAGATATGGGTTAGTATTTATGGTTGTGCTTCTTGTCTGGACTATCTGGAAGGTTTAACAGATATAATAACAGAATCTTGCAAGTCTATTTGTGTCTTCTCTTCTCTCCCTCTTATACCCTGGGGAGTTGGGAGGGGAGGCTAGTTTGAGCTCATTTGTAACACTGTCCCACTTGTCTGTACTTAATGCACATTTCTTCTGCACCTGGTCTTTCCCTAAAGAATCTTGCTAGCTCTCTGCATTATTAGAGATCATTTTTGATTTCATCAAAACCATACCATGCAGAATTTTTTTCCTCCCTTAGCTTCTTCAGCTGGTTTCAACTCATATGTTAGGTTTTTTTTTAATTAACTCCAGATACCATACTTTATCATTTCAATCGTTTTTGACACCCCTTTCTAGATGTTTTCGATATGTAACGCTGAATAACTTGGCAGCCATTAAATTTAATAGTGCCCTATTTTTTTTAAAAAAAAATCGTACTAGAAAATAATGACAAACAACATAAATATTACATTTTCTCTATGTTCTGATTAGCAATGGATACCATTTCCAGAAATACTGTATCAAGTACCAAATTCTTTTAAGATCAATCAGCCCCTTTCAGGGTTAGAACCCTTTCAAAATAGTACCAGAAGTGTTTTTAAAGTGAAATTGAAGGCAGAATTGATGAGGGAAATGGAAGTGCCTACAGCAACACATTGGAGCCACTCCTTTGATGACTGCAATATCCCAACAAAAATACAAAAGCTGCAGAGCTTGTTGTGTGACGACCCTTTAATGCTGCTTTTGTCATTTGCTTGACCCATCCCTCATGGACACTTTTAGGTGGAATCTGGTCATCTGAAAATGAAGTTAAAGGCACAGACAAACCTTTAGCTGGTTATCTAAGAAGAAAACAAATCAAAGCTCTGGACATCAGTATATTCAGAAATGTTGAATATATCTAAACAAGGGTTATTATGAATTTAAGAATGATCCTTAGCTTTTAGGCAATGCTTCAACATGCTGCAGGACAAATATTAAATTAGAATTTGAAATCTGGATGATAGGAAAGTAGCCCTATGGCAGTGTTGTCCAAACCTGGCCACTTTAAGATGAGTGGAGTTCAACTCCCAGAATGCTGGCTGGGGAATTCTGGGAGTTGAAGTCCACTCATCTTAAAGTGGCCAAGTTTGGACAACACTGTCCTATGGGGAGACATCTTGAGTTCTTCAGTTGCTGCTCAGCAATGTTTCAAACGTTTCTGAGATAGACAGAAATCTTGATTAGTCGAAACCCATTGCTGATGCATAAAGATGCATCAGCCCAGCACCAAAGAAATATAGAAAGCTATCCAGAAGCTAAAAAAGGGAAAAGCCAACGCTGGATGACTTTGCCAGATCATTTTACAAGGTATGTGCTAAAGATTTAGACAATGGCATTCTTTGAGGAACGGCAGGTCCTGACTGACAGAAGCTGGGGCAACTAATAATTCTTTTGAATCCAAATAAATAAGCACAACAATATGGGCTCTTACATAATCTACGGCAGCGTTTCTCAAGCTTTCTGCAATTGTGGATCATAAATCAATATATGTAAAATGAAGGGGCCACCCAGTTAGACAAATACCTTCCTGCTTTTTCATCTTTAAGACCATGGGAATTTGCATTTTTCAGTGAATAACAATGATTCTAATTGCAAACTTGTATACCTTGCCATAGGGGGATGCGGTGGCGCAGCGGCTTAATGACGCTGAAAGTTGCCTGCCAGAAATGGCTGACGCTTCGGCGGTTCGAGTCCAGCCTTCGCGTTAAACAGGGTGAGCTCCTGTTTCCTCCCCAGTTCCTGTCAACCCAACAGGTCGAAAACTCACATGAGTAGATAAATGGGGACTCTCACTCCGGTGGGAGGAAAAATGCTGGCGGTGCCTTGCAAAAAGGAGTCGGGAGCAGTTGCCGGTAAGCGTGAAAAACCGCGCGTGCCCGAAAAGGGCGCGAAGCAACGGAAACCCGCCTCCTGCGCTCGCCAGCTGGGCTCTGCTCTAGGAAGGAGGCTCTGGCAAACCACTTCCAAAAAACAATTGCCTTGAAAACTGCAAGGACTCATCCAAGCAGTCACTGCAGGGTCAGCAATGACTGAGCGCAGACAAAAAAAAAAAAAACCTTGCCATCCCTTCTATTTTAAAAAGTTTTTTAAAACTAAATGTGGACCAAAAAGTTAATCCAAATGAAGTATTTATTTACCACTTCAATTATTTTATTGCTTAATACCTCCCACGTCATATAATCACAAGAACTCTTAGCATAAACTGGTTAGTCAATAATGTTCAATAGAACATTGGACTGAGTGCTAAGGGTCCAGAGTCAAGTGGATCTTCAAACCAGTGAGATCCATTTTTAGGTATTCATAATTGTATTCCAATCCACACTTTTCTTTTGGGGTTGCTGTGATTAATTTTTTGAAACGTTAGTACTTACATTGCTACCTGCATCGTGATTTATTTGCTTCTCTGAAACAGTTTTCAGCCACGGATCTGTTTTTTGAAACTAGTGACAATCACCCCAGGCTCAAGTGGGACCATTTGGCTGATGGTGAATTCAGGGATGTAGGTGCTGGAGTGGTGAGCAGGATCTAGCTGGTGAATATGGAGAGGCTGTGGTAGGCCACCTGGTGGAGCTTTGTGAAGCACCAGTGGCTTGCAGACTACAGTTTGAGAATCCCTGCTCCGTTGAACCAGGTTGCTAAGATCCTGATGGCAGATTTAACTAAATGATTGGCTAAATTTATAACTTGAGATCAGACAGCAATTATGGATGGGGAACAGATGGAACATTCCATCCGAAGAGTATTGAATACTATTCTTTTTGAAAACTACCACATCCTTACCCTTGTTTCTTTCATTAGATGCTCATAAAACATTTGATCAACTAAGTTTGCTTCCTTTGCTTATTTAAAAGGTTAAAGAGAGTTCAGTTTCTCTTTTTTCTCTCCTTTATAAGGGGTCTAAAAGCAATATTAACAGTCAGATTCCAAGCCATTTAAATGGAAAAATGAGGTTGTCTTCTCTCTCTGCTTTAATTGGTTATTGTTGTAGAATCCCTAACGTGCATGATACAATTGAATCCCTTAGAAGATTGTGAAATCCACAGTGTTACTCATGCTATCAGTATCTTTCCTGATGATATCTTTTTCTTTATAACGAATCTGGAAGAGGTAATTCCTACCCAAACAGTCCTATTGAAACAAAGAGCAGAACAAAAATAATAGGTTGAAATTAAAAGGCAGGAGATTCAGGATGAAAAGCAAGAGGAATTTCTTGATAACAAGACTTGTTGAGCAATGGAACAGCTTGCCTAGGATAGTGGAGGACTCCTACTCCCTTGATATTTACAAAAAGGAATTTGGGTACCACTTGTTGGGGTTGGTTTAGCGAATTTATGAGCAGGAGTTCGGACTAGAAGCCTTCAAAGGTCCCTTCCAAATTATACCATCTACAATTCTTGAATTTTTTCTCATGATGTGTTTATCTGGGAGCATTTCTGCGTCATGTCACACATGTTGAAGTTTCTGTTGGCTGTTGGAATTGTTGAAGGATACAGATTGATGAGGCAACACAGTGCTTCATTTAAAGCATTGTCAAAGCAAAGCACACCTTCAAATCTTTGCGTAGGCCTATTATTTCTACAGCCCTTTTTGTAACCTATTTTTTCCTCTTTATTTACATCTAAGACAATGAAACATCTCCCTCCCACATTATCAATGTGAGACTAGGAGGAAAAAGGCAGAAAGAATGAAAATAAATGGATCTTACATATCCCAACAGACAACCACAAGAGCTGCTTAAAAAAATATTTTTGGTCTGGATTTTCAACTCACAATGAGCAGAATTTTAACTCAGGGAGGTAGTTGTGGTTATACTCATAAAGCTTTTGTATTAGGACTCTCAGTCATCTCAAGCAGCACATACCACTTTCCATAATACCTAGAAAAGGTAACTTGCATTTGCATAACCAACCCATCATCTCCCCATTCCCTCATCTTTCTGCTCCACCCCAATTTAAATCCTACATCCCAGTGTTCCTCAACCTTGGCAACTTTAAGATGTGAGGACTTCAATTCCCAGAATTCCCCAGCCAGCTGGAAAAAGGCTGTGAATGTACAACATACCAATTTATGCTACCTTTTCAAGTGTATGTGACTGTGGGAATACATACTGTGAAGAATGTAGGCAGCTTTTTCAGCTAAATTTGGAGATACATTTTATAAGAATCTCAAGTGGATGTCACCAAAATTCTGGATCCTGCTCAAGCACATGAGATATCAGAAAGACATGTTTAGTTAGATGAAAAACTAATCCTCTCCACACAGTTAGAAACTGTCGATATGCTCAAGAAATGCTACATCAGAGGAAAAAAGAAGTAAAAAGAAGAAACTGTCCTACTAGTGGCAGAGTCAGTTACAGTGGTACAAAGAAACCACATTAACAGTATTTCATTTACATTTAATTTTCTTTTAAATCAAATCCTATTTCTTTTGGTCTTATAATCATGTGCTTCCTGTGGCATGGGAACTTATGATGCTGAAGCTGTTTTGTGTCTATTTTGGATGTGATGTGATAGGAAATGGTTTGGAGTGGTTGAGAGTAAGGAATTGTAGAGAGTAAGGGAGATGACCTTGATGGAGACATGCAGGAACCATTACTTAGGCAAAAGGGGATAAAGCATTTTTTAAGTCTAGAACAAGATAACATTCAGAAGTGACTCTGGCAGATGCGTCCCGAATTCACTGAACTATAAGAAGGAGGAGGAGTTAACCCTAACCCCATCAGACTTCTGTTATGAGAGCCAATCTCAATAAGAGTAGTTTTAACCATCTTATGGAGTTGATTTCCTGGTCTGGTCTCTCTAGCGGGGCTGACAGGTGCCCACTCATCTGATTTTTCCATGCTTGCAGATCACAAATCCACTGTTCACACAGCAGCCTTTAACTGAGATGGACTGGCCACCGAGCTGCCATTGTTGTCCATCTGCTGTTCTGGGCTGGGTGAACATAGCATTTGGCATATATCACTCCTCCAATAGTAATAGGTATGCCGAATTCTCTTCCCTTCAATTAGGCAAATGAAGGGCAACCTAGCCTTAACTATGTTGATCACGTTCTATTACAACAGGTTTGGAGAGAAGGCATTCCTATTCTAATTGAATAAGGTGATAAGAAGTGTTGTTTACATTTTTAACCCGGAGAGTATAAAAGGCTGAAAAAGAAAGGCGTCCTCTCTCAGGAAGGCAAAATCTACAGAAGAAAGCAGATCCACCTTAGCCAGCTTGAAATATACAAAAAACAATTTAAAAAAAAATGGATACAATTGGACAATTGTTGTTTGCTCTGTTCCTGGCTGGGGTAATGTTGTATTTCCTGAAACAGCTTTGGTCCCGCAGAAATTACCCTCCTGGGCCCTTTCCACTTCCTTTCATTGGAGTCGCATGGCAGACTGGAATCCGAATAACTCCGACACTTTTAATTAAGGTATTGTCTCCCCAAACCAGTGACTTAAATCATGACGTTCTTTAGCGAAGAGAAATATTATTTTCCTGCTAGGTCAATCAAACTTTCTGGAAGGTGGTTATGGAAATTGGCTTAGCAGAAATGCTTCCTGGTAGAGCTAGAGTTGCATTCACCAGATATTGACCAGATGTGGTACCATAGCTCTGTGTCCTATGGTTTATTTAATCATTTATCACCACCCTATCTGGTATATAATGAGTCTTCTGCTACTCTACCTGTCTACCAATAATCAAGTTATTTTCTTATAAAACAACAAAATGACTGGCTGTATGATTTGCTATGTTTAATGTGTATCTTAAAATGGAAGTAAGTTGTGTGTAAGTGTGTGTACATGTGTAAGCTTATTTTTTAATCTGGTGTCTTTTATAGTTTATTATTTTTACAGGTAGGTTTCTGTTTTTATGTTTGTTAGCTGGGTAGAATGATTTGATTAAGATGGGTGCCCGTATAGGTTTGTAATAATAATAGTAACAATAACCTATCATCTCTCTCTCTGAATGAATGAATGAACGAACGAATGAAATATCATTAAAGTGGAAAGACAAGTAGCATTTTCTGAAAGTTATTCTGGGTTGTGCCTTTCATCCTATTTATTAATTCTTTAACCTTAACCAGAACAGCATTACATGATGTATCATTCAGATTAAAATCCCCAAAAGATTAAGGCACTTTCTTTTTCTGCGCATTAATTCTGCTTAAGGCCCTCAGTATTCTGGTAGCACAGTTCTCTCAGAAATTACAGGAATAAATTCATATTACCTTTAAGTTGTGGACCAATGTAATGATTTTTTTTTGGCCATTTTTTTTAGTTTTCTTTTTTCAGTTCTTTGTTATATATTTTGAAAGCCCACAAGAAATAAGTAGATGAAAATCAGGTAGAGACACCAAAATACAAGTGGATAAACAACAGATCTGAAATATCATGAAACTAATATATTCTAATGCATCATTAGAAGCTTATAATATATTTAACACCCATTTTCTGGTCAAAATCCAGTATCCCTATTGAACATTAAACTAAAAAAAAAAAAAAATTGGTTAACATTATTCAAATGATTAAAACCAGAAGTAGTAAACAATGCATTCTACCAATTCTATAAATTATACAATGTTACAATTTGAACTTTAAAAGCCAATTTGGGGCACGGCACAATTCCATACTTAATATTATAGTCCAATGGTTTCCATTTAAAATTACATTCTGAATTGGATTTATTTTTGAAATACAAAGTTATTCTAGACATTGAGGCATACACCTACAACTGGTTTGCCATTTTTCTAAACAGGGAATCAAAGGTCTTTTCTAATAAAAGGCACGTAAAATCCTGGTATCCCTTAACATATTCAGTGATAATTCAATATATTTTGAAAGGATGTATGGTTTGGTAAAATTTAAAACAAATATCTCAGGTTGCAATAGGATGGCAACTTTCATAAAATCTATTCCAGTCAATATAATGATCCTAAGTACAATTCATACAGGTAACTATTTGGTGCATATCTTAATGTGGATCCCCAAATTTGCTTTCACTGTTGATGTTTCTCTGACTTTTAAGGTACAAAGGACGGACTTCATCCAGAAACAGATAATGGGACTTTTTCAGTTACCCATCAGGAATCTAGATAAAAACTTAAATTTTCCAAAGTTTGGCTCTATGGAATTGATAGCAACACAGATGAAAACCTTTTGCTAGCTAAGTAACAGTAGTATTTTTTAAAAAACAAGGAAATTATTTTTCCCTATCTCACTTAGGAAAGTCTTTTTAAATTATGCTGGCATAAATGTTTTTGTTAAAACCCCAAAACCAATGCAAATGAATATATTCAACTGGGCTTATGGTGTTAATACCCCTTTTCTTAATTTCCTTTCTGTAATATTTTGCAATGTAGATAGATACAGTATGCTTTGTAATCTATCTGTGTGGATGCTAGGAGTCGAAAATGACTTGATGGTACATAATCAATCAATCAATCAATCAATCAATCAATCAATCCTTGGTTCAGTTGTTCAAATACCCTCAAACCAGAACCACCCAACCAAATCATGCAGCTGCTTGATTCAAGTTCCAGTTTCACCAAAAAGCCTTTATAATTCCAGAGCTTTTTAAGAGCATTCTTTTCCTTCTTTTCCTCTCTGTCTCATTTTTTCCCATGTAGACCTGACTTCCTTCATTTACCCGCATCTGGTTCTTTGCCTTCTGTGTCCCTTCTGCCCTCTGCTGTCTTGATTGCTTTGGAAGTTTCAATTCTTGGAGATCAGCCAGCCATTTACCATTGTCAATCATTCCCCAGCTATGAGACATTAGCTGTCTGTGAAGATGAGTTGCAAGTCATCAGTTAACATTCTTCACATATATCTTTCCTTCAGTGTTCATCCTTCTCATCTCTTTGGTCCTTCATTCCCACAGTCAACCCCAAACACCATAAATAAATAAATAAATAAATAAATAAATAAATAAATAAATAAATAAATAAATAAATATCTAATTTTGTATGCAAATGCCCTGCCATATTTCAGAAAACCTACATAGTCGCAAATCAATTATCCATCATTACAGCCTGGCATTGTGTCAGCTTATAGTCTGTTATTACACAAATCGCTGCGTGATCATTTTGGAGTTGGGCGGACTAGAAGTTTGACAGATAAATAGAATAAATAGAAACTATTAGTTTCTATGGTGCCTATGGAAGATTTGTAGTTTACATCCTTGGTCCCCTCTAGTTTTGTGTAACTGGAGATTTTAATTGGACTGGTGAAATTGGTATTCTGAGTCATTTTTTTAAAAAATGTATTCCCCCCTCCCACCAATGGGGAGTGGAACATTGTTTCATGGACATTCTGAATTGGCTTGCATCAAAACCTCCTAGCTCTACCAGAGCTACTGATGAGTTTGATTATTCTGGCTGGTTGCAAAGTTGTTGTTTTGGACAGTCCAAGCTGTTACTGGTGGATTTGGGTGTTAGAGGGTTATTACAAGTATAATTTTTAAAAAATTTCAGTTTTTAAAGAATGTGCTCATTTATCTCTGCTACATTTCACTTTCTGCCATAAGTTTTCTTTCAAAAGTGCCTTTTCTGGTCTATTCTAGCCCATTCTATCTTTATATCAGCTCTAACTCACCTGTTCATTTTCTAACAAGTCCCCTGGCCTAGAATGCAATTATAAAGTCTTCCTCCCAAAAAGAAGAGGACAACTTCCCCTGCTGATCATTAACATAGACAGCCACAAATGAAATATGCCTTCCTCTCCGTCCTCAGTCCCCCACTCTGTCCTTACTATTTTCTAAAATGTGCTACAATATTAAGAACTGATTTCATTCAGTAGAGAACATAAGATCAGTCATGATAGATCACAACTTGGTCCATCTAATCTAGCATTCAGTGTCACAATCACCCAGGTGAATTTAGAAGCTCACAAGAGGTCTATAGTCCTTTTTTACTGTTGCTTCCACAGCTGCTTTTCATCTGTGCTGCTTGTGATTCAGTTGGTAGCATAGAAACATCAAAATGAATAGACATTGATTGACAAGTCCTCCATGAATTTATCTAGTTCCTTATTTAAAACTGTCTAAATTGACGGTCATCATCACATCTGGCAGCAGTGAATTCCACAGTTTAAATATGCATTGGATATATAAGGACCTTGTTTTATCAAACTTGAGTCATGCTGCACTTAATTTCAGGGGATGATCCTGAATTCATGTTTTGCAAGAGAGAAAGAAAAACTTCTCTCTGTCCAACTTGTTCCCTAATGTGCATAATTTTAATACTTCTATCATACCCCCTTTCTTTCTGGAAGCACAGAAGTCCATTAAATCATACAATTGATTAGAAGGCCCTCAGTTCAATTTGCATTGAATCCATTTACAAGTTGATTCAAGGATTCTGTCTGAAACAATTTGACTCAACTGCATTTGATCAGAAACCTGGGATCAATGCTTCATAGGGTTCTGTTGGGTTCCTGGCGTTCTCTGAGCTTGGTTGTTTTCCTGTAGATATTTCATTATCAGGCTAGGCAACATCAACAGTGCAGGGAAGGTGGAATTTGCTGGTTGTTTATCTATAGTAGCTTGCCCTATCTATCTTGGTTGGGAACTGATTTCTTCCTTAATAGCTTCTTGATTAGGATATTGGTTCTTCCCTGATTGTTTAACTGGTGCTATTTACTGCAAGTCAACATTCAGGCATAAGGAAAGCAATAGGGTGCCATTATGTCCTGTTCTCTGGAAAACACTATCTTCTTGGGACTCTGGTTGGGGTCATGTGACATGCCACTGAGTAATTGATGCATAGTGAGCATTGGCTACCCAAAAAGGAGCAGTTTCTTCTCACCATCCTATAGCTTAGGGAGATAATGCAGAGTGCATTTCTGCCCAAGGTGCCTAGAGATGCCTCTTTTTTCCTGAACAAGATGTAAAGCATGCCACTCTTACAGGAGGCCAGCATGCTTATGCTCACCATGAAAAAACTACTTCTAGAATTAGCTGATGCTGAAAGTAGAACTTGCCAACAATGTTCAGCTTTCTCCGTGTGGACCAGCTCCCTGGCCTCTGACAGGACCATCCTTACATCTTTCCCCCTTGTGTCTGTCATTGCTAATGTTTGCCAATATATAGAGGGCATCATTATATAAGGCTTCATAGGGTACATAACTGAAGATCTCAGACCATTTGCTATGACTTTTCATTCCCCACATTTGGACTTCTTCTAGATGTTGCTTAAAGTCTCTTCTAGGAAATTGACCAAGGTAGCTCCTGACTTAGCATGGTGTTTGTACTCAAGAAGTACAAAGAGAAAGAGAATTACTCAAACAAGGAGAGAGCTTGAATTGTGCAGCTACTGCTCACCGTCACTGTGCCTGGATGGCTGCCTTGAAGGTGTGGGATCATTGTCGGTAACCATGAAGTAGAACTTGAGATTTGTCTGTGTGGTTGTAAGGTGTCTGCCATGAGAAACATGGCCCATCCAGTCATCTGCCTTGTGGCTGACATCCACCAACTCAGCATGAAGCAGCAGCCACTTATGCCTATTTGTGCAACAAAGGATGTGCTGGCAACAGTAGTAATGTCCCTTCTCATTTGTCTCATCTCCATGAGGTTATAGCGAAAAAGAGGCAAGCAGTGCTCATGCCCACCCATCCTCTCCCAAGGTTGAGCAGATGGCCAATGTAGAGTACACATTTGTGTTGAAGCAATCCCAATACTTCTTTCTATCCCTGATATAGGAAAGATACCATCTACCTGATGAAGGTAATGTAGGGATACTATAGAAGAGAATATCTGTAGTTCAGGGTTGAACTATGGAGTCCTTAGTGGTCTCTGAACTTGGTTGTTTGCTTGCAGACATTTCATTACCTAACTAGGTAACATCATCAGTACAATGGAGTGTTGGGTTTGCTTCCTGTTTATATACAGCAGCTTGCCCTGCCAGTGTTGGTGGGAGTGTGGTTTTCTCCTTGGTAGTTCTTTGATTAGGGTATTGTTTTCTGCTTGATTGCTTGTCTGGTGTTAATCCCACTCAACCCACTACAGCAGAACCAACACAAGCTATGAAAAGGATAACACTACCATATATGAAAAACATTTCAGAAACAACCAACAGGCTATTACAACCACATGGCATCACTGTAGCACACAAACCAACTAAAGCCCTCCAAAACATCTAAGTAAACCAAAAGACCCAGTAACCCAAGAAGAAAAAACAGGAGTTATCTACAACATATAGCGTAAGGACTGTAACAGCCACTGTGTAGGACAAAAGACTAGCAGAGTGGATCCATGAACACCAACTAGCAGTCAGAAGACATGATGGAAACTCCTTAATCTCACAACACATGAACAGACTCAACAATAGTTTCAACTGGAAAACTGTAAACATCCTAGACCAAGCTAAATCCAAAAACACTAGGGAATTTCTGGAAGCTCGGCATTCAGACAAATCAGCCATCAGTAGACACATAGAGATAAACCACATTTATACACCATTCAAAAGAGACAATAAAAAGCTAAGAAGGAAGCAAAAAAACCAGAACGCGTCCTTTCCAGCAGCCAATGCCCAGATAAGCAAAGATTAACACCTTGCTCAGCTTCAGAGCTGGTTGCTTGCCACAAATGAACAGCATAAGTTTTCAACTGCTGTCATCTGTTGCCAGAACACCTGCCTGATGCTTATGCAGAACCATTTAAATAAAGTTTAAAATGGGATTGTGCAACATAATCATGGGCTTGTCATCACAGGCCTTTTGATTGTGGTGAGGCTTCGTTGGTGCTTCCTCCTGGCAGCACCATCCATGGGCTTGGCATCAGGAGGGGACATTATCTCCTCTTAACCCCAAGTCCCTGGATTGTTATTGAAGAAGCAGAGGCCAACTAGACCAGAGCATTACTCCTCTGCTTGTCCCAGCAAAAGATCCTCGCCCTTCCTCATGCCCCTCAAACTGATCTCTGATTGTCTCCCAATACTGTCCAACATTGTAAATCCTCCTGCAGAGAATGATATTCAACAGCTGCTGGTCTACCCAAGTCAGATATATTCCCACTCCTCTGCCTTTTAGCATGATCAATTCTTCCACTGCTTTCATGAAAACCAATTAAAAGAAAAGGCACCAATGTTGCTAACTATTAAAGGATTAATAATATGGAATTCAGATAGGCCCCCAAATGTTTTGTTCTCTGCTCTTCACAAGGAACAAAGCCCAGCATGGTCTATTTCAACCTGAATGTATGTTTATATATTTGCTGTTCCTCCTCATCCTGACCCTCTACTTACCTAGTTTAGATTTACCCAATGGCAGCACAAGCAATGTCACCTGCTTTTGTACATCTGATCTAAACAAACTCTAGTCCCTTAAAAGGGTGTGTGTGTGTGAGTGTGTGTCTATTGTTGGCTTTGTTTAGCTTCTGCTCTACTGGGACTGAAAAGCTTGCCCAAAGTGAAGACTGGACTGGAAACAATGTGCTAAAGAAGGAAGTGTTCAGCCTAACCTCAGAATTGCTTGTGTTTTGTTATTTAATGCTGAAGGGTTGACTGTATTGAAAACAACAAGCTAATTGCAATTCATAAAAGAACAAGCCAAGTTAGGGACAAAAATATTGGAACAAGGGATTTTATGGGGCACTCAAAACACTTAAAACCATTCAGAATATTTTGCACACTTTTGATCAGATTCTGTGGCTTTGGAAAAGGCTCAGTTCACACAGTAATTTGAAATAAATGACTAAAATTGAATGTAATATTTGCATTTTCTGTTTTCATTCAAATGGCAGCTGGCTAAGCGATATGGAAACATTTACACAATATGGTCAGGACATATGCCTATAGTAATATTCTCTGGATTTCAAGCAGTAAAAGAAGCCATAATCCAAACAGAAGACTTTGCTGAGCGGCAAATGACTCCTTTTGTTATAGATGCCGTTAAAAATAAGGGTAAGTTAAGAGGTTATTTATCTTTTCTCCAGTAAAATAGCAGAGAATTTTCAAGCAACTGAGAACAAAGGAAATATCTGGATGCATCAGCCGTCCTGAAGTGTTTTTCTCTAGGACTGGAATTGAGGTTCAATTCATTTCCAAAAGGTGCCATTTTAGACATTGAAACTGTCAGATCCAGGCTGCTGGTTTAATCTGGTGTCCCCTTTCCAAGGTTTCCAATTTTTTTCAGGCTGTGGAACCTATTAGTTAAAAAAAAAAAATTCTGGAATCCATTATTAAGAAGCAAAGCTCTAAGAATGGAAAATTGATGTGCTGAAGTGAACTTTGCCTTGAGTCTTTCATGGAAATACATTAAGTTCTCATCTGGGGTCCACAGAATACAATTTGAACCACCATGCTGTAGTCCATGAGTTGACACAGAAATATGCTAACATAATTTGCTCTGTTCCAAAACTGAATTCTGTCCTAACTCAGTAATGAGGCCAGTGTGTTGTGCTCTCCTTACAGCTTTACGGGGGACAAAGAAGCAGTTGGATCTTGTACTGGTGGGAAAAACAGCCAACAGTTAATCTCTCCTACACAGGGTGTTAGGAAGCATATAAGCTATCTTTATTAAAGAAGACAGAGAATCAAAGCATCAGATAGATTGATTTGGGCCAGAGTCTTGGGCCAGAGTCTTGCTTTGCAAATCCTTCCAGATTAGGGCAGATGATATATACTATAAAATAGTATAAAGAGTCACCCGTTGGGGGGAGATGGGCAGCATACAAATTTAATAATAAATAATAATAATAAAAATAAAATAAATAAGAACAAGGGAGCAGGATGGGAAAAGCCCTGAGAAATCAAACTGGAAATCCGGTGTGCCCCTTCCCTCATGGCCTTCAGAAAAGGGGTTAAATCCTGGCTCTGCCAGAAGGCCTGGGGGCCGGATGGGGGCTCGCATCTGTGGAGATGGCTGGTGGGGTGATGGGTTGGCGCCCCCCAGCATCCTGAAGGTTTTAGGGCTAAAATTTATAGGGGGGTTTTAGGACATTTTTAATGCATGTTTCTATTTTTAATTATTTATGGATTTTAGCCATTGTTGGAGGGATTGGTGTTTTTTCCTTTTTTGTTATTGTGAGCTGCCCAGAGTCACCCGTTGGGGGAGATGAATGGCATAGAAGTTTAATAATAAATAAAATAAATAAATAAATAAATAAAATTCTCATCAATATGCAGGAGGATCAGATGGAGAAAGTGGTGATGGTAAGTACAGGGGGTTGGAAAAACTGGCAGTGAAACAATGGTGGCAGCTCCTTTGAAGGCAGAATATAGAAGTCATGTATGAAGGAGAAGACTGGAGCAATCATCTGGGACTTTCTTGAGTTGTATGCAACCCATAGGATTTTCATTTGTGGCTTAGAGCTTCTGTGCACTCGAACTGCTTGTATCTTTGGCTTCCTAACTTACTGCTGGATTGGCTGAGTCAGTGGCACTTGGGCTAAAAATGACAGAATGTCTGTCTACAAGTCTTGTAGTGCAACTGATTGTTTCTTGCAATATTTGCGGTCTTGGAACTAAATAAGAAGTGTACATGGCCTCTTGCTTCTCTAGGGCAGATGGGAATGTATTTTTACCCCCAAAAGAAAAGAAAAATGTAGAATAAGAAGGACCTGGGTTTTAGCATTACTGTTTTTCAAGGACTGTTGGACTAATAGCAGATCATCAGATCATGTGGCTCACATAAGACTGTGAGACCTGGATAGATAAGGAGCCCACATAATGCCTGACTGGCAATGTGAGCAGTTGCCCATTGTTTCACCTGTCCTTCTGCTCAAGCCATGGAGGAAACACCATAAATCATGCATGTAAGAAAGCTTGTGGTGGGAAAAAATGGGAAACACTGGAGCAGGTAAATTAGAAAGTGAGGATGCCTTACCTATGGGTTGGGAATGAGATGAAAGCTATGTCATGAAATCATGTCTTCAAAGAATGGTTAGCAAGGCATCTTCAAGGCACAGATAAGAAGATAGGTGGATGGCCTCTCAAGTCTGTTATAAAAACTTATTGTGACTAAAGCCTTTTGTGGGTATTGAAGAGTTATGAAAAGAAGGAATTGTGGCTAACAAATATAAGAGAACAGAACAGAACAGTTCTGTCAAATATAAGAGATTGTGGAGAGTCTGGGAGAATAATGGAAGGAATGTTGGACATAAACATTCAGGCTTATTATATGAGATAGGTGGCCATATAAGTCCTGCAAATGAATGAATGAGATAGGAAGAGAGTCCATTGGTAACTTCACTCATAACAGCAGCTAAGTCCAGGTAGAAAAAAAATCTGGGAAGAAATAGTTCAAAATGTTCCAAGAAACTCTATTTTAATAAATGACAGTTGGAAATTCTATTTGCAGTTTCAAATATTCTGTATTTACCCCTAATACTAGCAGTAAAGATACCTTACTGAAATCTGTGTAATTCTTGCTTCCTTGATCTTGCTCAGCTTGTAGGGCTTAATCTTCAAAATTGCAAGAGGAATTTTGCACTTTCGTTTATCAGTAAGTTTACTAAACTGGAGTCTCCCTCTATCTCTTAGTTGTTCATGACTAATGTTCCTTCCGTTATTCCCCTAGTTTCCCCACAATTTCTTTTAGCTTGAAAGGAGCAAAAACCTGTGGAGGGATCTGGGAGAAACTCTCAGGGTTGTTTTCAGAAAAGCATCTACTTGTAACAAGGCCTAATTTTGTTTTATTGGAATTTGTAATGGAAGTTACCATGAGGGGCTTCTGAGCAAAATACCAATCGATGTAGAGTTGCTGAACTTGAGACAGTCCCATAACAACATTTGCATCAAGCAAAATTGGCTATATGCTGTTCTGTAAACATTTCCCCAAATTTATCTCCCTTTGTTTGCTGTTTATGGAGACAGGCTGTAAAAAAGAAATCAGTTCACCAAGAATTAAAAGAAAGGAAAGGGTCTACTTTTTCCATGTGATGATATATACAGAAGCCCTGCTATACATACCGTATTTTTCCGACTATAAGATGATACTTTTTTCTAAAATCCTTACGCTAAAAATTGAAGGGCGTCTTATTCAAGGAAGTAAGTTGAGGAGAGAACTGCGTGGTTGCAAAACTGCCCATACTTTGTCTCTGCAAACAGGCTTCCTCCTTTTTCTAGCCTCCAATCACGAGTGAAATAGCTTGACTCTGCAAACAGGCTTCCTCTGATCACGAGCCTCCAATCATGAGTGAAACTGCCCATACTGTCTCTGCAAACAGACTTCCTCCAATCACGAGCCTTATGTAACTGACGTCAGCTGATGCTGAACAAACCAATTGGAGGAAGGCTGTTTGCAGAGACAAGCTATCGGCAGTTTCACTCGTGCTTGAATGTAATCAGTTATGCAAAAGAGCCTGGAAATAGAGCTGCAGAGAGACGGTTTGGACCTCCTCCCACCGAGTGTATCAGGTCAATGTTAACTAATTACTAAATAAAAATGTGTTCTGCACTATCTTTAAAATATTGATTTCTTAATTTTGGGTTGGAAAAGTGGGGGTCGTCTTGTACATGGGGGTGTCTTATTGACGAAAAATATGGTACCTTCTTTCTGAGGTTCTTTCTCTGCTTCCCTTTTGAGCTAAGAATGTTGTCTCCTTTCCTTGTAGGAAGGCCCAAAAGGGAAGGGGAAGTTGAAATAGTGAAGTTGGTGACTGCAACCACAGAATCAAAGTGCTATTCCTTTTGTTACATGCATTGTGGGTGTGATACACGTGTAAAGGAGTGAGACTTTGATCATACAATCATGACCACTATCTTGACTTTTTCTGACATCCCCCCCCCCCCAATGCTCTCTATTGCTTCTTCAATTGAGGTTATGCAGTTTAGCACCCTCCAGTTGCTTTGAACCAATTCTCATAATCCCAAACTGGCATGGTCAGTGATGGGAACTGTTCTCCAAAACATCTGGAGGGCACCAGAATACCTGCTTTTTAGGTAAATTAATATTATTGCTTTTTTTCCTGACCAATGGCAGTGTTTCTTAACCTCAGTAACTTTAAGATGTGTGGACTTCTGGGAATTCTGGGAGCTGAAGTCCACACATCTTAGAATTGCTGAGGGTGAGAAACACTGACCTGTGGTAATGAAAGAGTTCCATTTGCTCAACATGCTGTTAGGTCATCTGGGATTTTAGGGTGAGGTGTCATTAATAGGCTGATATCAGTCCTAGAAGGTAGACCAGACTAAGAAACCAATGCCATATAGTTCAGAACTATTTTTATTGAAACAACTACAGTAACAGAAACTTGCAAGTCTGAATGTGCTTCCTCCTTTCCTCCTTTTATTTTTGTGTGAGCTAGGGAGGGGTTTGCCTGAGACATTTTCTCACATCATTTTCTTGGCCCAGGCTCAAGCCCACTTATCTGGCCATTCCCTTGGTAGCAGGTCTTCCTCCTGTCCTTCAAGTCCATTCCCTATGCCCTCTTCAGCTGAAGACAGCCAGTCCTCTTCCATCCAGCTCCAAGGAAGCAATCAGTACCCTGAAGATTGCCTAAATTTGATAATAGACTGAGAAGGAAAATGAAATTATGTTAGAAACAGAGATATTGGCAAAAAAGAAACCGGTCTTGGGTACTGAGATTCAATGTGGTTGGGTGGGGTTGCTTTCTTCCTGAAAGAGCAGATGTGTCATCTGTGAGTAGTCCTTGATCTTCAGCTGTTACTGGATTCACAGGTGGCTGCTGGGGCAAGAAGTGTCTTTGCACAATTATGTTTAGTGTGCTTGCTGTATTTCTTCCTGAGCCAGGTGGAACTGATGATGAAGGGGCTATGTAGGGTTGTCCTTGAAATTCCTTGAAGTTGCAATTGGTATAAAGCAGTGTTTCTCAATCCTGGCAACTTTAAGATGTGTGGACTTGAACTCCCAGAATTCCCCAGCCTGCATGCTGGCTGGGGAATTCTGGGAGTTGAAGTCCACACATCTTAAAGCTGCCAAGATTGAGAAACCCTGTTGCAGCATAGGTTGCTAACCAGCATAAGGTGAAGGGATCACAGGATATCCACACTGAAAAATCTGTTCTGGTTGCCAATTGCTTACTGGGCATTTAATGTTTTAGAGCCTGGCTATTTAATTTTGTTTATTTATTTATATATTTAATTTCTATAGCCACCCGTCTCAACCAAGTGACTCTGAACAATGCTAAAACAATAAAAACAGTTAAAAATAATACAAAAAATAATATATACAGCAGCCAACAAAATTATCATGATAATTATCAATAGAACCAAGAGACAGGGCCCTTAACACACTTGAGGCCCCAGGCCCGAGCACATAGCCAGGTCTTTAAAGCCTTACGAAAGGCCAGCAGGGTTGGGGCAATCCTAATCTCTGAAGGGAGGATGTTCCAAAGGCCAGGGACTACAGCAGAGAAGGCACGTCTTCTGGTCCCTGCCAGCTGACAATCCTTGGCTGATGGGACCCATAGCATGCCCACCCTGCTGGACTGGATTGGATGGGTAGGAGCTATTGGGAAAAGACAGTCCCTCAAGTAACCTGGTCCCAAGTCAAGCAGGGCTTTAACGGTGACAACCAGCACCTTGAATTGTACCCAGAAACACACTGGCAACCAATGCCGCTCACACAGTAGTGGTGTTACATATCTGACACCACTTGCTACCCACGTAGCCGCATTCTGTACCAGTTGAAGCTTCCAAACACTCTTCAAGGGCAGCCCCAGGGCCAACTTCTCCCATTAAGAACCTGTCCAGCTGTTAACATCTGTAGGAGAAGCCTAGAGCTTGTCTATTTGGTATGCAAGAGAATGAGAAAAAAGAGAAACAGCAAAGGGGGACCTGAAGACAGGATTAAATCCTAGGAGCATTTATCTCTGGAATACAGGAACATCACTGTAGATTGAAGAAACAGCCCTGCGGGAACTTGGCAAATGGAAAAGATATTTTCTTCAAGTTTGGGGAGTATATTAATTAATCTTACTGGTAATATTGGGGGCTTTGATGTTAAAGATGTCTGGAGGAAGAGGTAGAAATCCAATGCCTTGCCATCCCAGTGCCAACGTGGATCTTTTCAACGTTATCTCCCTCTGCTGGAAAGACAGGGCAGCATCCATGATCAAGCTGTTCTTTCGACAGCTTTGAAATAAGATGCATGAAGCCTGGAGATCATCTCAACAATTCCTAGAATCCCAATAAGCCAATGTCTCAAAAAACTCATTGTGCCTATAAGGAACAAACAAAAGCTTTGAATGTAAAGACATCAGAGAGTAACTGTTTTAAGATATATCCCCAGATATCTTGCATAAATGAAAAGAATCTAAAATATATGTTGATGAACTAAGAAAAGCAGATTTCATCTTTTAAATGGGATTTTCCATTTAAGCGGATGGTCTTTCGTGGAAGGTAAGGTCTCACAGCAGCTGAAATATGTCCTTTGGTGCCACAAAATCCTTCAAGCTTTAGAAATTTGATCAAAGCGCTTCGGCAATCAGAATACAGCATTTTGCCTCTGTGAAGCAGAAAGGAACCCTTGCTTTATTTAGATGCGACTGATGCTATCCTGTGTGAAACTAGCCATTTACCCAAAATATGAGTGGTCAGCTAATCTGGGGTCCTGCCATCTTTTTGCTGTTATTTATTTTCCTAAAATCATAGAATTGAAAAGGACCACCGAGGCCATCAGGATCAACCTTCTGAAATGTTATCTTTGCAAATCTTAATTCTACAGAACTTCCATTATATTGTATACAGTTACTGTGAGGTTGGAAATAATCTTCTGAAGCATGAATCAGACAGGGAAGGCAGGTTCATTCTTGCAAATGTAAAATCACCCTGGACGAATTTTAGCCAGACAAGCTGAGTGATGTACTGTTTAATTTACTGTACCTAAAGAAAGAACTCTTCTCTGGAGCAGGTTTTTTTGTAGTTCCCTTCTCCTTCCTTCCCTCCCTCCCTTCCTTCCCTCCCTCCCTCCCTCTCTCTCACCCACCCATCTCCTATCTTCCTTCCTTCCTCCCTGCCTCCCCCCTCCCCGATGCTATGAAGTTAGAAGTCATAGAATCATAGAACTGTGAAGTTAGAAGGAATCCCAAGGATCAGTTAGTCCAACCATTTGCAGGAAAATCAATCCATAAAAACCTTCAGATAGATAGATGATAGAAGATAGATAGATAGATAGATAGATAGATAGATAGATAGATAGATAGATAGATCTACTACTGATAGAATTATGTCTCAATTTTTTCATTAATTCAGTGCCTTACCACATCAGATAAAATCTTTATTTGACTTAATATTGTCTGAGTAAGATAGCTGGTAGCTGTAGAGTAAGAACATATGCACAATTCCACCATATCATCATTTTTCCAGATACCTGAGATAGAAAAGATTCAGCCCCAGCTTCCAAACATCCCATAGGCCCATTGAGATTGTGCCCAATGAAGACAGGCTGAAGCAACTTGGGATGTTCAGTCCAGAGAGAAGACTAAGGGGAGACATGATAGTCAAGTTTTGCTTGGTTGTAATTGTACCTGGAATCAAATTATTTAATGATAAGGCTTTTTTTTTTTTTTACAGGGGAGGACCTATAGGCTTTCCCCATAAGTGAAAAGATCATAGACTCAATAGCTTTGGAATATTTGAGCAAAGATTTCAAACAGAAGTTTTGGGAACCTGCACAATCAACATGGAAAAATCCAGTTATAACTTTGAAAAAGGCAGATGTGAGACATAATTGGCAGAAGATAGTGCAGGGAGGGGGTAAAGAAAACCATATAATAATGGCTGAATATTGTAGGCCTTTGACTTCTGTGTCTCTATTTAAGATGACGCATGCAATTTCAGATCGGATGCAATTTGATTCTGATAGTCTCCCTTGCATCACTGGAACAGATAGAAGCTAATTTTGCCTGACTGACCATATTGTTCTTAGATACTGAGAAAAGGAGAGTTCTGGGTTGTCCAAGCATAATTTGCATGAAAACAAACTTCATCTAAGCTATCCAACAATATTTTAGTGATCCATTTTTATTAGTATAATTTTTCACTGATTTCCGATGGCTTCAGGTATTATATTTTCAAATGGTCCAAGTTGGAAGCACCAGAGGCGGTTTGGTCTAGTTACTATGCGGAAACTTGGACTGGGGAAGAAAGGCATGGAGGGTCAAATAGAAGAAGAGGCCCATCGGCTGGTTGAGGTCTTTGCCCGTGCAAAAGGTATGTTATGTACAATCTCTGTATGTTTCAGAGTGATATTTCTGTTTTTTTTTAATGGTTAAACATAAATGTTAATTGATGGTTTCTCAGCTACCTCCTTTCTTCTGTCCTGAAATCTCACGGTTGATATAAATAGGCAAAGTACAATAATATCAGTCTGATGGTGAATTTTTATTCATTTCCAGAACAGCCGCTAGATCCTTCATTGCCCATCACCAATGCAGTCTCCAATTTGATATGCACTGTGGTTTTTGGATACAGATTTTCTGTTGAAGATGAAAAATTCCAGAAAATGTTACAAGACTTTAATTATTTTGCAAAATTTGGAGGCAGTTTTTTTTATCTGGTGAGTTGTCTTCTTGCTTACTGAGTTAGACAGGTCTTCTAGAGATCATTATCCCATCTTCCATCATCTTTCTGATAACTTTTATTACAGAGATTCATTTATCAATGTAAACAAAAGAGTCCAGGGTTTAAAACAGAGTTTTAGCTGTGGAGGGCATGATCCCAGGAAGGCAACTGTTTTAAGGACTCATTGAGAGTGCCCCCATGAGCAACTCCATGCACCCCTCTTCAAACCTGAAGTTCAGCAAAACCCTAAAGTCTTTACTGGAATTATTTTGGGGAGAGGTGGGATAAATAGTATAATAACCGATCACTGAATCTTGAATTCTCAAAGATTAATGGTTTCAAACAAAGCAGGAGCAAGATAGGCTTTAAAAAATTAAGGCCAGAGACTCACAGAAAAACCTATCAAAAGCCGATGCCACCTTTAGGTGGACCCAGTGCCCCAAATAAGTGAAAACTTTTCACTACCGTTTCAGGGAGGTTTATCCTCCTCCTCCCCCCACCCTATGTGTGCCCTGCCTCTATAGGTATATGTGCCTATAAGTATTTTTGACTCATAGTCCAGTCCACCTACTTCATTGCCTCCAATACATTGGAATGTGGAATTTGGAACTTAAATCACCACTGATGCCCTCACTGGGGACATAGGATGTCTTGGTAGCAGCCTGATAAAAGTTCTAGTAAAGTGTCCTTAAGTTGGCCTTGATCCGGAGAACTATTTGGACATGTCTGTACAATTTTATTGGGAGAGTGCAGAAGTGGCTTGCTATTGCCCTCTTATGAGATGCTTTTTCAACATCCATTGTGGTCTGCAGCTCTGGAATTTCCAATTATAACACTACCTTTTATGTTAAGGATGGGGTGGAAGTTCAACAATATGGCTCACCAAACTCTAGTTCAGGCTTTGTCAAACAAGTGCCACATCTGATTTCTGTTTACCCCCCTTCCTCCCCCTTTTATCACTGGACTCACAGAATCCAAAAAGGCTTGGATTATGGATTATGCCATGTACTCTGTAAGATTCAAAATGAATACCCCTTTCCCCCAAGCTCTAACGTGATCAGAGAAGAAGCATCAGAATAAAAATCAATATAACTGTTATTATAAACTCTTTGAAAATGTAGGAGAGCCAGTTTGGAGTAGAGTTCTTTGTTTTAAGCATGAAACCAGCTGGGTGATCTTGCGCTAGTCACTCTCTCTCAGCCCTAGGAAGTAGGCAACAGCAATCCACTTCCAAAAACTGGCTAAGAAAACTGCAGGGACTAGTCCAGATGGTTGTCAGGAGTCAACACTGACTTGAAGGCACACACAGACAGAGAAAATGTAGACAAATAATTGCTCATAGCAGCATCTGACCATTTCAGGATCTCACCTGAAGAAAGAAGATAAGTCAGCAGAATATTCCCAGAAAGATCGTGCCTTGGTTTTGGGGTCAGCATGGCCGATCCATCTACCGTATTTCTAATCATTCAAGTTTAATCTTTGGAACTATCTTTTAATATAATCCTAAGAAGCAAAAGTTACAGTTCTCTAATGTGGATTCATAATCTAGGTGTGATGGACGAAGCCTTCCAGGCAAAAAGTGAAACACGTGAACCGGTCCAATTAGGTAAAAAGTGTGTCCCTGATCAATTCTGCCCCCTGGCATCCAAGAGCAATTTAGTGAACATATACAAGCCATATAGCCTAAGAATTATGACTTATTCAGACCATATTATCAAAGTGCTAAACTCAAGTAATTGGCTGATTATATTATCATGACAGGATTTTTCTTTCATCTTTTCTTTAGCTGTATGAGTTGTTTCCACGGTTGATGAGATGTCTTCCAGGGCCTCATCAGAGGGCATTGTGTTGCTTAGGCTGTATTATTTCATTTGCAAAGGAAGAGATAGAGAAGCACAAGGAACTTCAGTCACTACATGAGCCCCAAGATTTCATTGATTACTATCTTCTTCAGATGGAGAAAGTAAGTGTCTGGCCCCATGGAAAAATTTTTTTGTGGGTCTTCAGAACTCAGTACAGCATCCCACTTTGCTAGGGCCAACATATGGGACAATCTTGCTGCAGTGTTCAGATATACATTCCTTCCTTCACTTACCCTTCCTGCCATTTTGTTGCTTGAAGCAAATTGCATGTCTGGATTGATTGATTAATGAAGTATGCATTTTTGTGTGCAAGTATCATTCCTCTGAGGAATCAGCCCAGCTGTGATGAAACAGGAACATCTGCAGTGCCAGCAAGAGATTTTTATGGGCTTTAGATAATATTTGCATTTAGATGGTTCCCAATCACTTTCACCTCTGTAATAGAATGAAAACGCCTAATGTAGTCTTTCGTAACTTGGCGCCTGCGAAATATGATGGGGATTCTCTAGCACATGGAGGTCATCAAGTTGGGGTGAGCTGGTCTAATGTATTCTTTTCAAGGATACAGGTATGGTCTATGTATGCTGGATTTGTTGTGGTCAGACTTATGGAAATAAGCTCTCTTGAAAGCTGTTTTCGAAAAACAAATTTCTCATTCCATCAGAATCTATTTTGATTCTAAATACAAAAAAGCTTACCAAGTTCTTCAATCCAACAGATTTAAGCTAAAATGGCTAGTAAGTCTTATATATAAACATGCATGAAAATAATTGGAAAGATTTGAGTATATTTCACTCCCCCATGATTGGATGAGATGTCTCATGATTCCATGTGGCAACTGATATATGTTAAGAGAACCTTCCTATGGACTTCGATTTATGTACTTTAAAGTGCTGCAAATTAGAGTCCATTCCACATTTGAGCTTGTCCTAAGGCATAATTAATGTGAGCAACATTTTAAGGCATAGAAGAAGGCCAGCTATTGCTTTGCAATCAGGGACATTTGCAGTGTGTGTGCGTGTCAAAAAAGTCAAGATGGTGGTTGCAAATGCATGATTGAGCTCCACCCTTTCTACATGCACCTTGCAATTACATCTTGAATGTTATGCAATTATTGGGGAGGCAGTTCCAAATAATATACCATAAGGTAGAAAGACAGAGGTTTTGGAAGCTGCAGGAAAGCTTTGGGTATTAATCAGTGCATTTAGGATGATAGCGAGTTGTCCAGAATAGACCTCTGTAAGTTTCTCCCTAAAGAAGCAGAGATCTACCAACCATATCTAGAACCAAACTGTTCTGAGCAAAGAAATGTTTTGCATTCTGCAACTGAGCAGGGGTTTCAAGTATTTTCATGCAAATGCCAACTCCTGCTGAGCTCAAGCTTTCAGGAATACCTATTTTGGGAAGTGGGGTGCACTCATTTCATTAAAAAAGAATGGAAAGACAGTAACAAAACAGGTAATCAAGTACAGAGAGCAAGGGAGAAAAAAGAGGACACTGTCCTATCTTTTTATATACTTTTTATGCAATTCGAAGGAGTTGTTTTTTGTTGAATGTGCCTGAGAGAGATTTCAGAAGGCCTTTCCCAATGCTGAACTGACATGTTCTCCACCCATTTGCAGAATACTCTATTGGCATGACATTTGCTGCCCCCTTTGCCAATCATTATCCCCCCTCTGTTGCTCTGTTTCAAGTCACAACTAGACCCAATTCCCCTCCGTGGTAATAGGTGGCAAAGCCTACATTGCTTCTCAAAGGAGATTCAACCTTGAATCCTAAGCAAAGAACCCCCAAAGATTTGTGGACCCCTTTGAGATGCAAAGATATTTTTTACATATGGAAAGGCAATAAAAGAGGTAGTCAGCCTACAAAGGGAGGAGCTCCCTCCAACGCAGTAGTAAATGATGAACTGGGACTTTTAAGTTGATTTAAATGAGACTTCATATTTTCTGTTATCTACAACAGAGCAAAGGTGATCCTGAGCCTGCTTATGACGAAGACAACCTAGCTCAGTGCATTGTTGATTTTTTTATCGCAGGGACAGAGACCACTGCCACTACCCTGCAATGGGCATTGCTCCTCATGGTGGCTTATCCCGAGGTCCAAGGTGAGAATGATATATTACAAGGGCGCAAAATGGTCTTTCTTGGTTCCGAAACGGATGTTTGCTTTTGTTTTAGTGATAGATCCCAAGTTTTCCAAGATTTCCTGCTTGAGCAGATGACGGATTTTTGCTCATCTCTAACAGGCAACTATAAACAGGAAATCCCAAACTGCAAGACATACTACTTAATGGAACCGACTGCAAAGTGAATGCCTTCTTGACTGGTGTCTTGAAAGGACATAAGATAGTAAACTCAACTCAATGTCTTCGATATGCATTTGATAGGAATATGTATTTTCTCCTGCTTTTTTTTTTTCCTACATCAGATTTTCCCTCCTTCTCATAACAAGAGGACTACTCTCTCTGAGCTGCCAAAATCCAAATCCATGCCAGATGGTCATAACAGAACTCTATCCTGCCATTTATTGGCTGTCTAGATTTTGCAGCCCAAATATGGCAGCCCTTCATAAGAGTAAACACGCAGAACATAGGTCCTAGGATTCTTTCCAAGTCCTTACAGCAGCTCCACACTGGGTCACGTGGCCAGGATGGATGACAGAGAGGCTTAAATAAATATTGTTCAAAGCGTTCTGACTGCCGCTTTCATACATTGGGTTAGGATTAGAGCTAGGGCTAGGTTTAATTTTTTTCTAGATGTTTTCCTCCACAGCACGTGGGTGGATCTGGCCTATTTTGAGACTTGATCTTTCTTTTGTTGGCATCTCTCCACACACAGATTTGGTCCTGTTCTGCACAGCTTTCAGAGAGCTGTGATGGACAGAAAGATAGACAAGTAGATGGACAGAGCCCCTTTACATAACCCCTTTACATTCTGTGGGGTTGGGAAGGACACAAAGTCTCTTTGAAGTCAAGCTTAGCTCATATGAACATGTCCTTGTGTTCTTGGCAGTGTTTCAGATGCAGCTTACTGTTTTCTTCAGGGATGTTTTTCATCTTGCCTAGCTTGCAGCCCTGGGATTTCTTGCTTGGCTATTCTGCTCAGACATCTTTTGAGGTGCTGCTGTCTCCACAATGCTATCTTAGATTCTATAATATTAGAATATGTTACTCTCCAAAACTTCTCTGGATCCATCCTTATCATGCATAAGAATGGATCTTCTTTCTTTTCATTGAGACAGTATTGAAGCAAATTTTCCTGCCACTGCAGGAGAGGAGTCTTAGCTCACACAATTTGCACTGCCTTGGATAATAACTTCTATTTTACAAGTCTTCCCAGTTCTCTATATTTGATTAAAATTTGCCATACTGCAGATCTTAATCACATATTGTGATGAAAACTGATAGCTAATCAAGCTCCATAACTGATAAAGAAGATACTGTATTGGCATGTCCACATATCCTACACACAATGAAACTTTAACTTGGCAGGTCTTGAATCCACAGACTTTGCACGCAGTAGACCAAATTTACGTCATTTGCATGATACTGGTATGCAAATAATGCAAAGGATGTCATTTGCATCATCTGCATGAAGCAAGTGATGCCAGTTACATATTAACATCATCACACAAATGACATCAATTGCTGTGGTGTTGTGCTTTCATATTTTATGGGCATTTGTGAATAACTGATGCTTTCTTCACCAATTAGTTTATAGAAATGAAGATTCACTGTATGTACTGTATGTATGTATATCTTTGTGAATATATGACCCATCCCTACCCAAGGAGAACAAGAATTCTGCTCACCTAAAATTCATGGTTTGGTTGTGGTTACATCTAAAATGAACAATTGGCTCCAAAATAATACTCTGAAACACCACTAAAGACTGACTTTTTGTCTTTGTGCAATAAACCAAAATTCTCAGGAATCAGCTTGTTTCTTTCAAGACATTCAGATATATCTATGCCTGAGGGCAACTGAAGCAACGGTTAAATGTTGCAAAAGTCCCTTTGTGGCAATATGAAACAGGACTCATTTGTCATTTCTTGAAGGGACCTTGTTGGCTGAAAAAGAGGGAGTTGAAGAGAGAATTTATGGAAGGGAATGGAAATTTAGGGATTCAGCAAAATGAAGTAGCTTGGTCACAAAACACAACAGATCAGCATTCTTCTTCAGTACTTTTAGGTCTGCTGTTAAGTTTGCAGATACAGTGTCAGTTATTCTCATAAATTAAATCTAGAAAAAAACAATCTAAATATTCTTGTGCCTTCAGTTGTCCCTTTAAGGCATCTTCCCCCTGCCTCGATGCCCTCCAGGTGAACTTCACCTCCCTCAGTTCTCTCCAATGGCTGTGCTGGTTGGGGAATTTTGGGAGCTGAAGTCCACAAATCTATGGGGCATTTCAGTTGAAGATGGATACTCCAAAGCATTAAAGGAAAAAGAAAATACTTTGTGCAGGTAAAGACAAATATGGCAAAATGAAAGTGGCATTTGAAATGAGTTGAGGACACAGCTCTCCCAAATAAGTGTTCCTGCAAGTTTCTGCAGCTCACAGTTCATTTTGATGTATTTTCTTGTTTTTATGTACAGCAACCAGCTTTCCTTAAAACACCAGGGTCCTCTGTAGTGGTGTTTCCCAACAAAGGCACCCCCCTGATGAGTCAGTTTCAGGTCTCAGAATTCCCCAGCTAGAATGGCTATTGTTGAGAAATCTGGGAGTTGAAGTCCACCTATCTAGAAACTCCCCAGGTGTAGAAACACCAGCATATAACCTGCATTAAACCTCAGTTCTTCCTCAGGTTCTTTGTGGAATATATCCCATGTTCTTCAGTGAACACATCAATTGCAGTGGAGCATCTGAGATAATTTTCGTTTTCTATCATGGCCTTCAGAGAAAGTCCGCAAGGAGATAGAAGATGCTTTGGATCCCATTCATTCAATCTGCTATCAAGATCGGAAGAAACTCCCGTATACTTATGCTGTAATTCATGAAGTTCTTCGTTTGAAATATGTCCTAATTGTTGGAATCCCTAGGCAAAGTGCCAAAGACGTGAACATCTATGGGTTTCACATCCCAAAGGTACTAAAGCTGGTAAAGAACAATTAACATATGAGAGGACACTTCATTCACTAAGTAATTTCCTGTGCAATGGACATGTTGAAACCCATTCCTATATTTTTTTTATCTGAAAGTCAAGAAATTCATGCACTGAATACAAGTAATGATTCAATTGTTGGGAAACATAAGGCATAGACTTCAGATTTGGTCTCTTTTTTCAATAACTTGAAAAACTTTACTGCAGTCATTAACAAGCACAATTTTTCAGTAACATACTGAATCACCAACATTTTAGTGATCAAGAGTCACTGAAACCTGCTGCTATATTTCATGAGAGCCACATTAGCTTCATTTAACTTGGTTATTGACTTAATCCATTTTCTGTGTTTGCACAATACATTGAGCCATAAATTACGAAACAGGCTAGGTTCACACAGCACCCTAAGCATCACAAAACCTAACCACGGTTAAGACTGCCTACTTATAGCATGTTGTATGTACGCAGCCACTAAGCCTGGAGCTGATCTGGTTAAGTGCCTTGTATGAACACAGTCCATGAGAGGTTGCTGTCAATAATGACATCCTGCATGGGAGGATTCTACTTCTCTAGCAGGTTTCCACCCCTATGTTCCTCCTTTGCACAAACACATTCACTTGTTCCTTGTAAAAATGGTGGGTAATGGATTTTCAGTTGACTTTCAAGGAACAAATACCTTTAAAAATTCTGTGATGGGGGTGGTGGTGGAGGAATTGCCTTAGCTTACATTTTAGTCAAGGTGGCAAGAGGAGGTAGTTACCATGTTCCTTATGCACTTGGAGGAAATTGGTAAGGAATGAGGAGGCTCTACAAACTTCATCAGTTGTGTATTGAAATACATTTTTTCTCCCTTCAGGGGACTTTGGTTGTTACAGATCTGAACTCAGTTCTTCATGATCCCAAGAGATGGGAGACCCCTGAAAAGTTCAACCCACACCATTTTTTGGACAAGGATGGACATTTTATATCTAGGGAAGACTTTTTGCCATTTGGAGCAGGTAAATCGGTAACACATGTTTACCAAAATACTTAAAATAAGTTCCTCTGCTGTACAAAATGGGCTATGGCCATTTTCTTGTGATTTATAACATCGTCCAGCCACTGTTGTGCTGAGATAACAGTAATAGAGAGAGGCTGTATAACATCTTAATGGTGGCTGGTGACCCTCTAAGCTCATCCAAGCCCCCCTTGATATGCTTTCCTCCAGTTCTTCAGACCAGCGTTTATTTGGCTTGTCCAGTTTTGTCCATAATTTTAAATACCATAAGCTGCTTTGAATGCTTATGAAAGGAGCAGTGTGGGCTCTAAATTCAATATATAGATAAACAGAAATAAAAGAAATCCTTCTATAATTGATAATGAAATGTTGGAACTTTACTGGCGGGGATTGGGAGGTTGCTCATCACTGACTGTTCTTGTCATCTGGGCTCTTCTGGTTGTGAGAGATATTTTTCCAAAGGATTGCATTTGATGAACAATCAAAGGAAACCACAAGAAGGATATGCTTTACGTATGCCAGCCCCTAAGCTATGAAAAGACCCTTTCTTTTTGAAACTGCAAGCTATGGGGACAACTGTTGGTGGCCAAGAGGTTGAAGGCAAATATAAAAGTGGTGGTTCCAACAATAGAATTTTAGAGCAGACCACTTGAAGTTATGAACTCCAGCCTACCAATCCAAATTCTTCTGTTAGGATTGAAACTAGAAGCGTTAGTGAATAACTGTCAATCACTTCTAACCATTTCTGCTTTCTTTATCTTTCCATTGCAGGGTCTCGAGTATGCCTGGGTGAGCAGATGGCAAAGATGGAGCTCTTTCTTTTCTTGACCATCCTGCTGAGGACCTTTAGGTTTCAGCTGCCAGAAGGAGCCAAAGAACTCAGTCAAGAACCTGTTGTGGGAATGTCATTGCACCCTCATCCTTACAAACTCTGTGCTGTTCCTCACTGTAGGACACCATAAAACCAAGATAATTACTATAAATTGGAATGTTGGTCTTTACCCCTTGACTGAAATTCCACGCTGAACATATTTCTCAGCTTTGCTTGCCCTAAAGGTTTTCCAGCCTCTTAGAACATCAGGGGCTATTCCTATTCCTTACCATTTGTTTTATTTTCATACTGTTCTTTCTCCCAAAAGAACCCAGAGTAGTATACAAAACATGATAAATACAATCTGCTGTAAAACTATTACAGTCAAACTACAAACAATTAAAGCAAACTCATACAGAACAAACAAAAAAGGAATACAAGAAGCATTAGTGAATAACTGTCAATCACAGTTGGAAATTCTGTGATTTAGTAAAAGGGCAATTGGCCTTGCTGGGGCCATTGTTACTCTGCTAGTGCAAGGGTGAAAACCATGTTTTTAATAATGTTTAAAAGAAGATATGCCAGAGACCACTTGCTTTCCACCAGAAGAGAAATCCACAGCTGTAGCTCTGTCACTAATAAAGCCCTTCTTTTGGCCCTACATTCCAAAGTACACCCACTGGTGGACCACGAACATGGCCTCCTTGGCTGTTCTTAGTGCGTGAGTTAGGTGGAATTGGAGAGGCATATATTTACCATATACAGTGATACCTCGGGATACGAACGCCTCTGCTTGCGAATTTTTCGGGTTACGACCAGCTCTGGCCCCAAAATTTTACCTCGGTTTGCGAACTCCGCCTCGGGGTACGAGCCATTTTCCGCCCGTGCCACGTGGTCCGTGGCCATTTTCTGCCCGTGCCACATGGTCCGCGGCTGTTTTTCCGGCCCTGCCGCGTGGTCCGCGGCCGTTTTCGCGCCGCGCCGGGCTGTTTTCGCGCCGCACCGCGCCGCGCCGCGCCGTTTTCGCGCCGCACCGCGCCGCGCCGGGCCGTTTTCGCGCCGTGCCGCGCTGCACCCGGCCATTTTCGCGCCGCACCACGCCGCGCCCGGCCGCTTTCCGTGTGGTCCGTGGACGCCAGAACGGATTAACAGTAATTACATTGAACCTTATGGGAAATTGCCTCGGGTTGCGACCAAATTCGGGCGGAGGGCAGAACGGATTAACCGGATTTACATTGAACCCTATGGGGAAATTTGCCTCGGGGTGCGACCAAATTCAGAGGGCGGAACGGATTAACCGGATTTACATTGAACCCTATGGGGAAATTTCCTTCGGGTTATGACCAACTCGGGATACGCCCAGAGTCACGGAACGGATTAAGTTCGTATCCTGAGGTACCACTGTAATGGGTGCATGATACAGTATACAGTTCTGAGAAAGGTGGAAGATCAGGGAGATGTGATCCATCTAACACTGGTGATGCATTATGCAGAACAGCTCATTCAGCAGCATTCCTCTGTTTCATGGAATTGGAAGGAACCATACAAATAAAACAGTTACAATTACAAAAATCGAAACATACAGCAGCCGAGAAATACAACTATCATTAATCATCAGTACAACCAGGAGATGGGAACTTTCACACACTTGGGGCCCCAGGCCTGGGCACAGAACTGGATCTTTAGGGCCTTGTGAAAGGAAGCAGGTTTCAGGGCCAACCTAATCTCTGGAGGGAGAATATTCAGCGGGCCGGTGCTGCAGCAGAAAAGTTCCTCCTGATGTCCAGCTTAAACCAGCTTCCTTGTAATTTTAAGCCGTTAGTTCTGGTCCTGCCCTCTGGGGCAATCGAGATTAAATCCATTTCTCTTCTGTGACAACCCTTTAGATATCTGAAGATAGTTATTCCATCTTCTTCAGGTCTAGACCATCATGCATAAAGAAGCCTTTATTACATAGGAAAACCAAAATCCCATAAAAGCTGAACCACATTTGTGCTGGACATACATGCTCTCTCTGGACCGCTGAATTCCAAAATGCACATCTGTACAGATAAAATGTTCTGTATTTGTGTGGAGAGGAGAGGAAGATTACTTAAAGATTGATACCAACGTTTTTTTCCAGTTGATCAGTCTTCAAAAAATACAAAGCTACTGAGGCTGAAGGGCTTATAGCTCATTAGTTAGAACAGTGTTTCTCAACCTTGGCAGCTTTAAGATATGTGGACTTCAACTCCCAGAATGCTGGCTGGGGAATTCTGGGAGTTGAAGTCTATGCATCTTAAAGTTGCCAAGGTTGAGAAACATTGGGTTAGATGAATGGAATATTGTTCTCGGCGATGATGTGACATCCCATAGAAGAATAAGCAGAAGGACGCAGCCTTATTGTGGATGCTTTTATGAGGTCCTGCAGACTAGACACAGGGTCCAAACTGCCGTCTGAGTCTGCTGTAGAGTTTGATTCCAGTTTTATGTATCATTTTGCCATCATCTATTATTCTAGCAAATAACCATTGCAGGATGAATACCTGCCTATGAACAAGTACGCTGTCTCCTCTTTGACAAGCAACGTTGTCTGGGATGGGCCTTGACAATGTGTTTGAGTGATTTTAATGATGTCCTGTAGTTCTCATAACAGGGGATCTTTCTCCTGCACCTAACTTGTACTAGGTAGACTGTTCTTGTATGCTCACCTAATGCTAGTGATGTGTTTGCTCCCCCCTCCTTTCACTGGAAATCGGACAAATGCCTGATTTAAATTATTTGATTTTGGGTCTGTATCTGATGAGTTAAACAGATATGTCTCTGCCTTAAGGCTTGGATTTGAGATATACTCTGGATATGTCTATTTATTTAACAGTATTTATAAGCTTCCCCAAATGTCTGGAATGTATTTACTTATTGATTTGGCTATTTATTTACACAATCTATATCCCACCTGATTCTACAAACTCCAGGTGGCCCACATAAGATACTATTAATTGTGGAGTCCTTGTCTGAGTTTGGTGGTTTGCTTGCAGACGTTTCATTACCTGACTAGGTAATTTCATCAGTGCGAGGGAGTTTGCTCCCCATTTCTATATAGTAGCTTGCCCTGTCAGTATCAATGGGGGTGTGATTTCTCCTTGCTAGTTCCTTGATTAGGGTATTGTTTTCTGCTAGATTGTTTGTCTGGTGTTAATCTCTGCTTATCTGCGTGTTGGTTGGTGGAGAGAATATGTTCTGATTTTTTTGTTTCTTTCTTAGCTCTTTTGAATGGTGTGTAAACATGGTTTATCTCTATGTGGCTATTGATGGATATCAATCAAGATAAGCAGAGATTAACACTAGACAAACAATAACAGTTTATGGATTTTGTTACTTACTGATATATTTTTTATTAGTAATATATTCTGCAAGTTTTTATTTGAAGTATGCTGCCTGGAATTGTGGTTGTGCAAGTTGGTTGGCTGTAGAAACCTTCAAAATAAATAAATAGAAACTGTGAGTCTAGGCATAAGTGAGTCTTTCCCGGGAGAGGCCAAGATTGCCATTTGAAATCCTGGCATGGCATGTCAAAAAACAGGGATCAGAGGCAGCAAAGCATCTCACCCTACAAGGCCCAAGGAATGAATGAATGAATGAATGAATGAATGAATGAATGAATGAATGAATGAATTTATTTATTTATTTATTTATTTATTTATTTATTTATAACATTTATATAGCTGCCCTTCTTAAAAATAACTCTGGTCAATAAACAATACAAAACAGTATAAAACTAACAGCAATAAAACCAAAAAGAGAACAACCTGGCACCACAGCCACATTTCTCTGATGCACCTCCTTTCCTGCCCTGCCCTGACCTCGCCCTATCCCAGTGCCTGGGGAAGAGCCAGGTCTTGAATGCTCTTTGGAAGGTTAAAAGTGTGGGGGCCTGTCGGGTCTCCAGGGGGAGGGGGGTTCATAGGGCAGGGGCTGCAATGGAAAAGGCACGCTTCCGAGGACCCACCAGGTGGCAGTATTTAAGGGAAGGGACCTGGAGCATGTCCACCCTATCACTCTGGTGGGATGGGCAGATGTCCTCAGGGAGAGGAAGTCCTGCAGATAACCTGGTCTCATGCCATGTAAGGCTTGAAAGTTAATAACCAGCACCTTAAATTGCACCCAGAAGAAAACTGGGAGCTAGTACGGCTCATGCAACAGGGGTGTAATCTGGGCAAACGTAGGGATGCCCAACACTGTGTGTGCCACTGTATTCTGGACCAGTTGTAACTTCTGGGTGGTCTTCAAGGGCAGCCCCATGTACAGCGTGTTGCAGTGATCCAAATGAGAAGTGATCGTAGCATGAGTGACCATGAGCAAGGTCTCCTGGTCCAGGAAAGGGTGCAACTGGCACACGAGACAAATCTGTGCAAAGGTCCCCCTGACCACGGTTGCCACCTGCTCATTAAGATGATTCCTCACATCTGGAAGTTCAGAACAGCAGATGGAAAAGAGGTTACAGTATGTCTCAACCAGTGTATTTTTAAGTTAGAATATAATACTTTCTGCACTGGGTCAACACAAGTTGGGTTGTTTCTGAACAGTTTGGAAGAATAGTACAACAAAATTACTGGGATGAAACCCTTGAAAACAAGGGTTACTGGTGGGATGATCCTGTAATGGATCTACCTGCCTTATTTTTATTCCCATCAGAGGAGGGGAGGAGAAGTAGCAGCAACACGTCTCAATGCTTCCCCATTACAACCTATGGTCAACTCTTTTATCAAACTGAATCTTGAAGCATCTGAAACTGAATCAGTGTGCCATCAGGTTATGCCCTTTTCAAATCTCAGATCTCTCAAGCCTCTCAAGCCAGGCTGATTCATACAGGTCTGCAGTCTATACAGATTTGGTCTTATACATCTGCAGGATATGTGTATGTATATGTACATGTACACACACACACACACATACACACACACATTGCACCTGACTGTGTGCTTTCTTTTGGTAGCTCTCAAGAGCAGGGAACCATGAAATTCAGGCATCTTGAAGGTATTCCATCAAAGTACTCCACTCTTTGGTGATTCCTTTAATTAAAAACGTAGGTGAATTTTATGAGGTTGGAAAGCCAGCTTAGTTTTCAATCGTGATTGCTTTGTAAAGATGATTAATTATGCTGTTTGCTGATCATCATCATCTTCTTTATCATGGTCACAGACCAGAATTACAAATAAAAGTACATTAAGGATGCATAAAATGCATTAAAAATACATTAAAATGAAATAAAACAAAACACGAAAATATATTTACAGATTGGTGGGATCATCAATGGGCAGTCAAAGTCTGCCTAATTTTACAGACAGTATAACAAAATTTAGCTACATTCAGGGAAACTAAATCATTCTGATCAGAGAGCAACAACTACACATAAAAAAGATAAGAATTTCCTGGATATTTTACCAGATGAGGAGTTATTAAATGGGTCCGTGAGTCCTTACAGAAAATACAGTATAGCAGGACACGTGCTATAGTTTCAATAGCCCCTTGTCCATAGGGCACAGCTCATATGGGACTTTTTTGTATCGGCCCTCCAAAACTGCTATAGGAAGAGCATTAGAGCATGCTGGAGTTAGTGCCCTCTGGAATTTGGAGACAGTTATACAATTTAGGTATCTGGCTGGCTTATAAAAAAAGGCTTGACTGCTCAAAAAAACATTCTTAGGTAGAGCAGACTGGTCCTGCTGGACTTCCAGGTCTTTGATATGCTGTTTAAATTCACTGAATGCATGCTCATAGCCCATCATTAGGAATGCCTCCCTAGAAAAGCCAAGAAGTTGGAGTTTTTGTAAGATAGTCCTGGACCATGCTAATTTATAATTATCCTTAATAAGGAGAGAAGCCAAACCTCTAGGAAAGTTGTCTGCTGATTATATCAGTTCCCATGTGGCAGTGGAAGTTCTCTATGTAAACAAAGATCGTTATTATGCTACATATGTTGATCAGCTCACTAAAGTAATAATAGAGGTGTCATTCTCACAATCTGTCCTATGAATAGCCACTTTTTTAAATAGTATTTTTATTAAGCATTACAATTAAAAAGATGAAAACTAATACAAACTAAGAAAAATAAAAGAAAAAAAAGAAAAAATAGAAAGTGCAGAAAATAAAAAAAAATTAGAAGGAAAAATAGAATAGAAAGAGAAAACAAGAAAATAGTAAAGACAAAGAAAAGAAATATATAAATGACTTCCCCCTTCATCACAAGTAAAGACAATTTTAGTAACTTACCACCTTCTCTTAAAATAAAACAAATGATCTCTTCTTTCCGTATCCCATCTCTTATCTATAAACAAAAAACCTCGTTGTTGACAGATAAAAACATATCTATTTTAATCTTGATCAAATAAATCAACTTTATATTCCTTTCTTTTACTTTTAACAATCTTGATCTTTAATCCTTTCAAATAATGTCCTACAACTTGATTTCTTTTCATTTTTTTTTTGTTCCTTCTCACAAAAATCTTCAAAATTTTAATAAGACTCTTTTGTAAATCCAACAGGTCACTCTTTTGGTCTGTTATTTGTATATCCCTTTTAATTACTAAGACATCTGCCAGTTTCATTTGTATATCTAGCATAGCATTTTTTCCCATATCATTCTTGTAGCCTGTCATTTTTAAATCCACTTTCAGATCAGTCTCAGTCTTGTCTGGTGAAACTTGTTCCACAACATCTTTTAAACACAGTCTGTCTATAATGGCAGATCTTCTTAAAATTAACTTCTGGGTCCATTGTTCACAAATATCCCTCAATATGACTAATGTAAAAGTATTTTGCTCCACTTTGTATTAGTAAGTCAAATTTAAGTGTTCTTCTCTTTTAATTGTAATCTTTAGTTCCTTCTGGTTCCCTCTAGTGTCCAACCTTCAAAGTCCCATCCTATCATGCTTTGTTCCAAGAATTCAGAACAACAGCATTTTCCCACATAAACGGTTTTTATAATAATTTATAATCACCCTTTTGCTGTATTCCAAAAAAGGATTTTTAAAAAAAGTCCTTAAACTTGCATTTAAAACTTCTTTCATTAAGGACTGAAGAAAACTCACCTGGTGTGTTAAACTTGTCATTCCGAAGGTTCCTAACATCTGAAAAGCAGTTAAAAAGCAATTTCCAAAAGTGATTAGAAAGGGAAGTATGCAAACTCTATGTCCATAAAGGTGCCGACTGTGGTTTGGGTGAAGATGGCATTCCTTATCTCCCAGAGCTCTGAACCCACCAGAGACTGCAGTCTTGTGGTCTCCTCATGAGCAGCAACTGTATGGAGCACTTGTGGTGATCCCAAGTCCTCTCCTTGTCCGGAGAGGAATGCTGAAAAGCTGGTCCACTCACCAGCTCTTCATTCCGCTGTGGTCATCAGCTCTGGTCTCAGTGGAGATGTCTTCAGTTCACCATTTCTTCCCTGCAAGCATGAATAGCCACTGTCATTGACAGAAGGACCCATTGAAATGAAAGTCCTTATAATTTGGGGTTGCTGAACATAAAATAAGTCTTAGCTGGTGGTAGTGTACCGCTTGATCACACATCTGGGCTAAAAAGGTAAGTAGAACCGGATCTGGCTGGCATTTGGATGAGAGAATGTGATGGAATTTCAGGGCTTTAAGAGTGGAAAGTTTAAAAACTATCCTAAAAAAAAAAAATTGCAGCTTTTTCAGGAAATCTAAAGCAATGTCTCTGAGGATGGAACCGTTCTCCCGTTTTTTTCCTCAGGAAGTTTTTGAGGCTTCTAATTCTGATAAGGAGCACATCTACCGCATGGGAAGCTGTGTTCTAGGTGCAATGGTAAGACATGTGGAGGCAGTTTCCATGACCATTTTACTGAATGTGTCTTGGAAATCCTTCTGTCACTGATGGGACAGCTTAAACCAAAGCCAGCTCCTGGCTTCAGTTTAAGAACAAATCCCTTCTTTTTGCCAAAACAATATTTGCTGAGGGCAGCAAATGTTCCTGGTTAATGTTTTAAGAGGATTATTCTTTTCCTTGAAGAAATTGTATGTCCCACCTGAGGCAAGGAGGTTTCTACTTTACGGTACTTCTACTTCTACAGTACTTCTACAGTACTTCCACTACTGGATCCCTGTATAAATGGTATTTGCTGCTAGAGGGCAGCAGTACTCCATGCATTTACTTGAGGAAGCATCTATTTTCCCAGACAATCCATTTATGATAACATTATATTATTATATACAATATAATAATCCTGAGGAACTAGTCAAACTAGTCCCAGTGCAAAGGAAAAAGAAGAAACTGTCACCGCAAAGAACTGCTTATTATTTTTTTCCCCTATGTCTTTGTATCCAAATAGGAATAGAAGAGGTGGTCTCTAAAAGAGCCTAACCAAATGACTCTTTTAACCCTGGTATGACTAAGTATGTCTAAAGACTGTCTCACTCATGGGCTGGAGAAGTGGTGAAGGCCGTGTCATGAGGACGCAGCAGAAAAAAGAAGTTGGCAAGACATGTTTGTGGCCTTGTGAGGTGCAAATAAGGAAAAGCTTTTAGGTGGAATGAGAAAGAAGCTCAAAATGTGGTCATTGTATCTCATGAGGTAAAATTGCTTGCTTGTCCAAGCTCACAATCCACCAGCCGTTTGCTTTACTGCTTCTTCAGGGTGAAATCTGGCTGGAAGTCCAATAGATGGCAATGAAGAGATACAGAAAATTCTCTTTGAGGTTTCAGCCGGTGGCTGTTGGGCAACCTGCCTTCTGAGAATGGGGCTATGACAAACATTAGTCCACTAAAAGATGTTAATACTTCTCAAATTTTAGGGGTGCAGCATATTCCAAAACATAGATCCCACAGCTGAGATACCACACTAAGGAGCACTTCCCAGATCCCATTTAGCTGTTCTCAGTATACATAGTGGGACTTCCTTGATGATCTCAGTGATCAACCCGGTCTATAATGGCAAAAAGGATTTGACAGATAATCTGGTCTCAAGTTGTTTTGAGACTTAAATGCTATGATCAAAACTATGGATCTGGTTCAGTAGCTAACTGGCAGTCAGTGAAGTTGCTTCAATACAAGTGAAACATGGGCATGGCCAGGTGCCCCAGTCAGCAAACTGGTTGCTATATTCTGTATCTGTATTCTAGACTATTCTGTAGTTTCTAGACTAGTGCGAGGGTAGCCTCACATAGTGTGCATTACAGTTAACCAAATGTGGGATTACCAGCACATGAACAATGAAAATGGTAACTAAGCTATAGTTACCAGAAAAAGATGTACAGTAACTGGGGGTCCAACTGAAATTGGCAGTAGGCATGCCTAGCCATGGGAGTCACTTGGACAATGATGATTTTAGGGCATTCCCAGGCTATGTACCTATTCTTCTTGGGGGACTTTAATCCCATTTAGAATGGGTAAATTCTCCAATTCTCAAAGCAAAGAATCACCAGTGCTTAAGATTTTCATCTTGTCAGGGCTCAGTCTGAGTTTATGGACTAACATCCACCCACTGCTGTATCCAAACATTAGTTCAGGCCATGCTGTGATGGAACATAAACCTGGCCTTAGGAATGGGGAAGGGATGAATGAACTGTTAATGGAGGAGAAGGTTCAGAAAAGATGACTCCATTTGGGGAAAGAAGATAGCATGAGAAGGACACTTAAAATAACCCCACCTTGATTCTGTTTGGTATAAGATGTAGTAGAGAGAAATTCTGAAAGGCTTTTAAGATTCTGTTATTACACCCAACAATAATACAGAGCATTTCTGAAACCCCTGTTGGTCTTGTTTCCTGACCTTGCCTACCATCACCGTTTCTCCCAATTCAGTTGTTATGGAGAAGTATAACTGAGTGCCATCTGCATATTGGTGACCCACCTGGCTCCAAAGCCTCTGATGACTACCCCCAGTGGTTTCATATAGATGTTCCAAAAGTCTAGCCATTCATTTAGTAACTGACCTACAGTTCTAATGTTCTCTGCTTTAACCATGGAAAGCTTGGCAATACACTGATAGGGTCTGAGCTGTTTAAGTAGGAGAAGATCTTGAGTCATAATATACAGCTCAGTGGAGATGCTGACTCATTGTGTGGCTGCTCTGCAAGTCCATGCTAGGGATCTTTAAGAAGAGGATGGAAAATAAACATGCCAGCACTTGAATGTCCTTTACAAATCTATAGGTGTCCCTACTGGAATACGGTACAAATAGCCACCACATCTGCAAAAGCATACTGTTTCAGAGCTGGAAAAGATACAAAAGAGGGCAACCAAAATGATCAGAGGGCTTGAGCACATGTCTTATAAGACAAGGATAGAATATTTGGAAAGAATGACATGGTAGGGCAACAACTTTATCAACAGTGGTCATAGGAAGTACCTGAATTTTCTTCTGGCCAAGGAAGTAATAATCTGGGGGTCCTCCTGGACTCATGACTCCTGCCCAAAGAGCAGGTGGCAGTCATGGCTAGGAGGGCCTTTGCGCAACTTTGTGTTGTGTGTCAGTTATGCCCCTTCCTGGATCGAAAGACTCTCTGCACAGTCACTCATGCCCTGGTCACCTCCCGGTTGGATTACTGCAATGCGCTGTACATGGGGCTACACTTGAAGAGTATCTGGAAGCTATAGCTGGCGCAAAATGCAGCAGCGCAGACAGTTCTAAATCCCCCCAGGAGAGCCCATATAACTCCTCTGTTATATGAGCTGCGTTGGTTGCTGGTTTGCTTCCAGGTCCAATTCAAGCTGTTGGTTAAAGCCCTTCATGGCACAGGACCAGGTTATCTGAGGAGCTGTCTTGCCCCCGTTATATCAGCCCGTCCCACTTGGTCCAGCAGAAGGGGCATGTTGTGGACCCCATCAGTTAAGGAATTTCAACTGGTGGGATCTAGGAAGAGGGCCTTTTCTGCTTTGACGCCCACTCTTTGGAACAACTTACCACCCAAGGTATGGTGTGCCCCCACTCTCATGGCCTTCAGGAAGAGTGTGAAATGTTGGCCATACCAGATGGCCTGGGGCCTGATGGGGGCTTGAACCATTGGAATTGCCTCATGGGGCAATTGATTCTATCCCCTCCCCCATCATCTTGAATGTCTTAGTCTTTTTATATAGTTTGACTTTTATATAGTTTCAATTTTTAAAATAATTTTTAAAATAATTTATATAGTTTTTATAGTTTTTTTTAATAGTTTATATAGTTTGACTTTTTAACTAAATTAATGTGGATATTTATGTTTTTAACTGATTTTGAGGTTTTATTTTAATCATGATCCACCCGGAGTCACCCTCTGGGGGAGATGGGTGGCTTATCAAATCAATAAATAAATAACATAAATAAAATAATATGTTCTCTCTCTTTCTGGGCACGTGTGCACTTTCTCCCCAGTGACTAATCTGGATGTGTGTACAGGATATGTATTACCTTTGCACGTGCACGTGTATGCAAAACAGGATTCTGTCTAGATGTGCGTTTTTTATCTCTCTTCAAATAGCATTTAGATGCGTTTGGGTGTAAGTGTGCACTGAGAAGCGTTGGGTAACTACATACGCTCCAGTCTGGGTCAGGTGACCAGGAGGGAGGGGTGCTTAGAATGGAGGAGTTGGCAACACTCTGAGACACTGCCCAGCTGAATCTCCTATATGTGATGGAATGGAATTATGAAGGCCAAGCTCAGGCAGATAAACATGGGAAGACTGATGTCAGGCCTAGCCCAAGGAACTCCAAGAGACAATGCCAATTCAATCCAGCTATGTTTATTAGCTACAACCTCTAGCAAGAATCTTCCCAGACTAAAACCCCAGTTCCCAAAGTCCTCCAGCCACAACAGTGTGAATTCCTCAGGGAGGTGCCAGTCTCATCCTCTTGTTCCTCCCACGCGGTTCTGGTGAGCTAAGAAAATGTTTATCTCTCTGAGCTTGGCCTTCATAATTCCATTCCATCACACTATAGGATGTATGGGGGGAATTGGGGAGATTTTTTCCCAGCCCAATTCTGAACTCATTCTTTTACCTGCTTTTACCACAACACAAAATTTAGTCCGGCTCCACTCTGTTTTCAGGGACTTGTCCGACTGATGGATTGGCTGGCCGACAAAGCCCCTCTCCATCCCCCTGCTAGGGAGTGAAGTTGGGAAAAGTAGTGGCAGCCAGGCAGAAACGTTTCTCACCCCATTTCCCTCACGCATCCATACATTCATTCACAACTTTACTCACGAGCATTCATGCTGATGTTCCAGCCGCCTGTGATAGTTGAGCCACACCCTGGCATTTTCAAGGACGTGCCAACATCCAGAGGCAGCCCCGCCCCACCCAGGCCCTTAGCTTAGACAAGCAAAGGCTAAGACAGAGTGGGGAAGGTGAGTGTAGGGGGAAAGGTGATAAGCAAAGGGCATACAGACAGAGAAGCGGAGGCATCTGGAGATTGGCAGGCAACAGGACTGTCATTCAACTGCCAGAATCACAAGTTATGGTGAGCAGCATATCCTGGTGGGAGTCCTGCCTGGAGCTTGAAGCTTTGCCAGGAGCTTGGTAGCAACTAGAAGAGGAACAACCACACTGAAGCAGCACCTCAATCCAACTAGAGTAAGAACGTTTGGAAGGAGGCGAAGGTTGTCTGCCACTTTACAAACTTATAGACTTTCGCTTGAACTAAGTATTAAAGGACTGAGTATTAAAGACATAAGTTCATGGCAACATCACTGTGCAAGTCCTAGATGGGTGGAGAGCAGTAGTCTGTTGTTGGGGAAGGTTTGTGCTGTAACAAAGCATTTTGTACAGATTTGCTATGCTGTCCTTATCCAATCCTTAGAAAGCAGAGAACCCTCACACCCCCATTACATAATTGCCTTCCAATATTCCATTAGATGGGAAAGAATAAAAAGTGACTGAGGAGGAGATATCACTGACATGGGTAAAATCGGGCCTGGCATGGAGAAACCGGGCAGGGAGAAGTTTTCATCCATCTCTCCAAACAGCTGTGACAACTATGGCCCTACCCTAACTAGAGTTAGGCCAGCATTTATTGCTGGTTGCATAGATGGTGGACTTTTGCTCAGATCAGTTCTTCCTTGAAGAACGGGAACTCAAAACCATGGTGCATGAGTAGTGATCTCCAGACTGAACGGCTTCAATAAGCTTTTCTGTGGCTGGGGTTCCATAGTCTCACTGTCATCATGAACAGGTCACTTCCTGATTAAGGATGACTTACAGTACAGTGATGACCAAGCCTGTCAGAGGAAATGGACTTTTTAGAATGACTAACCTGCTGGATCTGAGGGGATTTCAAGAGGCTTTGGAGGGTTTTACACTTGGTTCTGCTAGAGATTGTTCCAGTGCCCTGGTGAATTCTCTAGTGTAGTAAATACTATCCTTTCTTAGTACCCCCTTCAGCCAAAATTAGCTCTATGAAATATAGAACTGTAGGAGCTTAGGGAGGTGACTAGAAGGCAAATAGAGGAGGATCTATTTGATGACTTGCCACTAAGATATATTAAGGCATAGAGTGTGGATTACATGCAGCAAAGGAGTACTGTAATTTATTCCGTGTATATTGCCCTGGCAAGTTTACATCTAGCAGACATTTCCCAGGTTTCTGGGATTTAATCTGAGCTCCTTCCATTTCAATCAGCTGCTGGAAACTATGTCTGAAAATAACAGTTTTAATGACTTCAGTAGTTCTGCAAACTCAGCTAAGGGCACATTCAGCAATCTTGTAAGATTACATTGGACCTGCTTTAGCATGTGATGCCTGAAGAATGTCTCTTTCTACATGATCCAATCACTCATTCAGAATATCAGGAGAGGTTGATTTTTGAATGCCATTCATGGATTCAATGATAATTTGAGATCAGGTTTCTTAAGTACTCTCCCAAAATTTCTTGCTGCAGTTGAAAGAATCTCAAATATGAATCTCAAATGCTACTTTGAGCGTTCTGTGGGAAAAAGCTTCGGAATGTGGAGTTGGGCATGACTGGGCATAGTTTTGTGGTTTGAGAGAACTGTGACTTGCCTTTCCTGATGTGAAATAGAATGTAGGGCAAGCTAGGGCTTCAGATAAATGTCCCCAACTTTTTGGGTGGAGTTCCAAAGGAAGGACATGTACTTAGGACTTGACTTAGGCCACCTATCTCAATATGGGGTTTATCTGTGGTCTCCTAAGGGACAACATAAGATTGCCCAAAAGGATGATTATCTTTACAGGAAATGAGGTGCAAGTTATGCTGCCTACGTTTGGTTAGAAATAAGTAATTTCCTAGCTGCCAAGCCCAATGCAGGTGTTCAGGTGAGCATCACTACATACAAGATAACACTTTGCGTCAGCAGGGCAATTACCACCTACTCTTTTGCAATGGCCTACCCAGTTAATCTTATTGGAGAGCCATATGAATGATCACTAATGCTCAAATAACCCTACTGCTCTTGAATCATGACAGCCTATTAAAGATATTATTCAGCAAAATACTTCTCATCACATTGGACCTCAAGGTAAGGGCAAAGGGTGGCATGGAAAGGGTAAAAAATAACCTTGGGCAAGTGCTAATGAGCTGGAGAAGGACAGAAAAATCTCCTTGGCAATTGGACTGGCATTTCCCCACACTACTTCATTAAGAGAGGGTGGGAACCTATTCACTAGCAAAGAAGGAGAGGCAGAAAGCAGTGACAGGGACTTTTGTATCTTCTCCCCTGTCCCTCAGCTTATGGGGAGTGACTGTATGTTCCAAGATACTTATCTTGGTATACCAGGATTATACTGACCAATAGGGAGGCAACCTGTCCCTCCATTCCCAAGTGGGGTAGAGGCAAACTTCTACATGCTTCTATTATAATAGGGTTTCTTCTAATGATAGGTTCCCAGAATTGCACAAATACTGTTCGCGGAGGGATAGATGTTGAAGAAATACTTTGCTGGACTGTTTCAGTTTTCAAGGGAACACAGCATGCGTTGTTTGCCTGGAAGGTCTTGGAGGTTCAAATCGGTTGACTTTGGCCACAATAGAACTTGAAATTGAGTTTTCTTTCCCTAATAACACCCTAACTAGAATATCTATTGCAGATACAATTCAGTCTTTGAGATGCTTTTCTGTGTATTCCCTTTAACTCGGTTACAGGTGGGTTACCTAATAAAATGCAGCATACATTTGTGCCATATCCATTTGTGCGCAAATGCAGAAACTACTGAATTCTCTTTCATTTTACTGCTCTCACATTCCCAAGTGCTTTCAAAGGTATTAATTGTTAGAAAATGAACTGTAAAATTATGTGGTTGTAGGAATCACATTGATTCTGTACTTGCTTTCTACCATCTGCCATTACAGTATATGGTGCAATATAGCCTAGGTATTACTGTCCCATGAATTATATAAATCTAAAATAATCCCTGCTCTCATTGCAACATTGTGTATGTTTGTGTGTGAGGCTGTGGCAATGAAGTGGGGGAAGTGGTTGCTGGGTTCTGATGGCTCTGAGAGCTAGTAAGCTAAAGAGTATCAGGGGGCCCAATTCCCCTCCCAGGTATGGCTGGCAAGGACAGAAGAAGCTCCCCGGTCTTGGGAATTGAGGGGCTTGATTATAGGGATGGGGCTGCTGTTGGGGGGATGGGGGCAGGCCAAAATATTATGCCCATGATGGGCATGGGGAGATATGGTTGGAGACGGGGAGCAGGCCATTCCTGGGGGCTGTGGGACTGTTGTTTGTTTACTGGTCTCATGTTCCAGTTCCTCAGTCTCGGCTCTGGTCTCTGGCTCCTGCTTCTAAATGCCAGGTCAGTCTGTAAATAAGGCCTTCCTGATGAGAGGGCTGACCTGGCATGCATCACTGAGACCTGGCTAGATTCAGAGGGAGGGCGTAGCCCTCGCAGAGTTATGCCCAGCTGGGTTTCAAGTGTGGCATCAGCCGAGAGTCCAGGGCAAGGGAGGAGGTGTGGCGATTGTCATCTAGGAATCTCTTACAGCCCTCAGGGGTGCTGCACCAGAGGTCACCGGATGTGAGACCCTGTTCATCAAGGTGGGCTCTAGGGATCAGTTGGGAGTGCTGCTTTGTACTGGCCTCCCTGCTGCACAGCAACTTCCCTGCCTGAGCTCCTGGACTCCATTTCTGAGTTGGCAGTGGAGTTCCCCAGGCTTATGGTCTTGGGGGACTTCAATCTGCCTTTTCTAGGGGTGGGGTATGAGGTTGCTTGTGAGTCCATGGCTATCATGACAGCCATAGGCCTATCCCAAATTATCCAGAGCTCGACATGGAACAGTGGTGATACACCGGATCTGGTGTTCCTGTTGGAGCAGTGGCTATGTGATCTGAAATTGGGGGAGCTTTTGGTGTCCCCCTTGTCATGGTCAGATCACACCCTGATTACCATGGGATTCCCTAGTACCACTATCCACTGCAGGGAGGCTGGACCCATTAGATCGGTCTACCTCCGGTGACTAAGGGACCTGGATGGATTCTAGAGGGAGCTGGGGGTTGTTCCTGCTGGTCTGCTGCATGGTCCCTCTGAAGCCTTGGTCGCCGCTTGGAATAAAGGGGTGGCTGAGGCTTTGGATCAGATGATGCCTATGTGACTTCTCTCCTTTTGGGGATCCCAGCACTCTGTGGTTTACAGAAAAGCTAAGGGAGAGGAAGCAAGAAAACAGACTAGAGCGTCACTGGTGCTTGATGAGGGACGAACTTGACCAAACATGGGTTAGAGCTGCTATTCATGCCTATTTAGTGGCGATAAGGGTGGCAAAGTGTCATTACTCCTCCACTCTTACTGCATCCACAGATAGCTGCCCTGCAGCCTTGTTTCGGGTGACATGAGCCCTCCTGGGTAAGGATGGCTTGGAGAACCTTCTGCAGGGATGTACAGAGGAATTTTCTCTGCATCTGTCAGATAAAATCACTTGGATTTGTTCTCAGTTGGACATTGGCTTTGCTGCAGGTCTGGTGGAGATGCCTAGGGAGGAGTCTTGCCCTGGTACCTGGGAATGGTTTGAACCCGTTGTTGTTGTTGCTGTTGCTGTTCAGTCATTAAGTTGCTCTTCGTGACCCCATGAACCATATTGCGCCAGGCCTTCCTGTCCTTCACTGCCTCCCTGAGTTGGCTCAGTTTCATGCTCATTGCTTCAGTGATGCTATCTAACCATCTCATCATCTGCCGTCCCCTTCTCCTTTTGCCTTCCATCTTTCCCGGCATCAGGGTCTTTTCCAAAGAGTCCTCTCTTCGCATTAGGTGACCAAAGTATCTGAGCTTGAGCTTCATTATCCATTCTTCCAATGAGCAATCAGCGTTGATTTCCTTTAACATGAGGCTGCCCTTGAAGAGTATCCAGAAGCTTCAGCTGGTGCAAAATGCAGTGGCGCAGGCAGTTACGTATGTCCCTGGGGCGGTACATGTTACACCTCTGCTCTGCGAGCTGCACTGGTTGCCAGTTTGCTTCTGGGTCCAATTCAAGGTGCTGATTTTGATCTTTAAAGCCCTTCTTGGCATGGGGCCGGGTTACCTGAGGGACTGCCTCTCCCCGTTTACATCTGCCTGTCCCATCAGATCTGGCAGAGAAGGCATGCTGTGGGTCCTGTCTCCCAGAGAATTGCATTTGGGGGGTCCCAGGAGGCGGGCCTTCTCTGCCATGGTGACCGCCTTGTGGAATCTCCTCCCCCCGGAAGTAAGATTAGCTCCATCCCTCTTGACATTCCCCAAGTCCCTCAAGACCTGGCTGTGTGATCAGGCCTGGAGTCCCAGGGGACTGGGGAGATTTTGCGATGGCTCCCTTATTAATTTTATCCCCTCCTGCTTTGTATGCTTTTATAGTTTTTTATCTGTAATTGTTTTTATGAATTTGTTCTTTTCAATTGTTGTACACTATTGTGTGAGATGGGTGGCTATATAAATATAATAAATAAATAAATAAATAAATATCTATCCTCTGGGATAATTCCTTCTGGCATAAATTGCTCTACTTTTAACAGTCACAAAAGCTCTTTTCAGAAAGTTGGAGCCACCAAAAGCAGCCTATGCAGAAATCATTCAACTTTCTGAATCCCAAACAACCATCTTTATGGTGGCAGCAAGAGGAATAGGCCTGAAAAAGAATCAAGATTCAAAAAGCTTTTTCATATATATATGTACTGTATATATATACAGTGGAACCTCGGTTTACGAACTTAATTCATTCTGTGACTCTGGTCGCACCCCGAAGTGGTCGCGACCCGAAGCAAATTTCCCCATAAGGTTCAATGTAATTACTGTTAATCCGTTCTGGCGTGGAGGACAGGGAGGTGGCTATTGCTTGGAGGGAGAGTCCCCCTCCCTACGACCACGTGTCAGGGGCGGAAAAATGGCCGTGGACCACCTGTCAGGGGCGGAAAAATGGCCGCAGACCACGTGTCAGGGGTGGAAAATGGCCACGGACCGTGTCACGGGAGGGAAAATGGCCGCATATCCTGTTCGTACCCCGAGGCGGAGTTCGCAAACCGAGGTAAATTTTTGCAGCCGGAGCTGGTTGTAACCTGAAAAGTTTGTTAACAGAGGTACCACTGTTACATACAAGGTACCACTGTATGTATATATATATATATGTGTGTGTGTGTGTGTGTGTGTGTGTGTGTATGTGTTTGTGAGATTTTTAATGTAATAAAAATAATGTAATTATTTTTTATTTTTATTACAATATTTTTTAATTTTTAATGTAATAAAAATAATGTAAATTTTTAATGTAATAAAATATACAGAACAAGAACAAAGATATAAAATAAGAAATAGAGAAACACAAAAGAAATTGAAAAAGAAAAAGAAAAAACATACAATTCTGCCTTCCACCCTTCTTTCTATTGAGTAAATGTCATCTTAAACTTTTCCCCAACCTTTTCATCTCGTTTTTCATTCCCAAATCCTGTAATCATCAATTCACTTTTTTCTTTCAGCAAAAACTCGATATAAAGATTCCAGCCTTTTAAAAAAGTCTTTATTATTTTTTCTCTGACCAAACTGGTCAGTTTCACCATTTCTGCAAGTTCAGTTAATTTTCCACTGTAGGCATTTCATTGCTTTTCCAACTTTTTACATACAATAATCTTGCTGCAGGCTTTTTCCATGTTCTGATATTCTAATACAGACTTGGTCAGTCTTTAGGTGATTTGTAATAAATCAACAAGGCTTCCTGATATTCAGCAGTTTTAATACGTAGAACTGAGTTTTTCTAAAAAGAGATATGTCATGCCTCATCTTGCACTAATTGCCTGTCTTAACATGTTCTCGGTGTTCCTCTCATGTTGTGGTTATT